>NW_009937824.1:0-26082 GCF_000696875.1 Nestor notabilis
ACCCCCGGTCCCGCCGGGAGGGTCATTGTCAGCTCGGCCAAATGCACAGCCACGCCTGGAGGGGAGAGCCCCCGGCCTTTGTGGACGGGCTGTTCCTTTGCATGTGAATGGGGGAGTTTGGTAAATCCCCGGGCCTCGGCTGGGGCGAGGAGGAGGAGGAGAAAGGGGGTTCGCTCCCAGCTCGGGGTTAATGAAGTGGGAAAGGAGTCTTTCAAAGAGGCCTGCAAACAACCCCCCTCCCCGGGCAACAAACCCCCGTCCCAAATCCTACATGGATTGACTTAAACCCAGGGGATAAGTGCTTTAAATTAATCTCATTGAATAAGAATGAGGCCAAACAAAACTCTTTAAAATCATATTAAAAATCTATCAAAGGACAACTTGCAGTGGGTGTGCTTTTCATTTTGTGAGCGCAAAGGCAAGGAGCATACAGCAACCTTCCTCCCATTTACACCCCGTCCCAAATCCTACATGGATTGACTTAAACCCAGGGGATAAGTGCTTTAAATTAATCTCATTGAATAAGAATGAGGCCAAACAAAACTCTTTAAAATCATATTAAAAATCTATCAAAGGACAACTTGCAGTGGGTGTGCTTTTCATTTTGTGAGCGCAAAGGCAAGGAGCATACAGCAACCTTCCTCCCATTTACACAGCAACTTGTAGCCGTAGCAGATTCCTCCTCTGACATTAATGAAGTACAAGGCTTCGTTACACGTTTGTAATTGCAATATTTAAATTTGCCATTTCACATCTGGAAGAAGATGGAAACTCCCTTGTAACAGCAGGGCTGAGCCAGTGCTGTAGCACAGTGACAGGGTCCAGTTCGTGCTATGAGGATGGTGGGTGAGAGCAGGGCAGAGCCCAAGGAGACCTGCTCTTTGGGAAGGGGGAACAGCCCTATCAGGTCTGGCTGGGAAGGAAGGAGGGCAGAGGGGAAGCAAGGGCTGGAGCCATCTCCTCCAGGGAGATCTCGAAGCAGAGTCAAGCAAGGCAAGCTTCAAAATAAAGCAGTTTAGGGAAGACACCACACGCTGTAGGTTCTTGTCAGAGAGCTCCACACTCGCCACACAAACAGCATCCGCAGGAGAATCTCAGCAGCCCCAAAAGCTGAAGGACCAACCTCACCTCCAGCTCATGTGCAGGGACGAGATGGGACCCCGCTGTTCAACAGCAGAATCCACCTGCACCTACAGCAGCCCCTGACCAGGCTGGAAACTCTACTCTGGATTTCTACAGGCTGGTGCCAGGCAGGCATTACCCTGGCAGGTCCTCAGAGTGGGACAAGCTGTGCTGAAATCAGGCAAAGCAGTGTAAGTGGCAGAGCTGAGAAGGAGCACCAATCCCATTAAGGAAACCTTTGGAGTACTGCACCAGCTCTGCTACACCGACTTCTCTTGGGATACAGTGACTCCAACAGACAGGCTGCTGGTGGTTGGTTTCGGCTCCAGGCTCTGGATCCAAGACACAAACTAGTCAGTGCAGTGGGTTTGCCAGGCTCAAGCACAGTCCTGGCTCTCAAACCCCTTCTGGGCTTTCACCCAGCTTGAGGGCCATCTTCCTCCCCTCCTGACACAGCTTTAATCAGGACCACCACCCTTGGACCAGAGAGAGAACAAAAGCTGCTCCACTGAACCACGCACACAAATTCAATGACTGTTTCTAGCAGAGATATTCCATGTTTTCATCTGAACACCAAACAAAATTAACCCAGAATGGAAAGGCTGAACAGTCAGAGCTTTTCCTGCCCTCTCCCCAGGCTTATGGAGAAAATAAGTTGTTGTGAACAGGGAGCTGTGTTCCTTTCTATCCTGCTTAGTTACGAGTGCTTCTCCACGGGGGGTACCGCCACTAAGGTGTACTGTGCTTGACCTAGCACAGAAAGTGGGTGTTCAACTGTGACCTTTGTTCCTCAGGGGACCCCCTTGCTTTTTCCTATCCCAAAGCCCTGAAGCATAAACTCAAGATGTTCCAGCTGCAGAGCAGAGGAGGACATGGGCTCCCACTGCTGGCAAAGGACACGGAGCTAGAAGAGAGCTGAGGAAAGGCGCAAGAGCATCTCCTGGGAGTGGCAGAACCCCAGGTGTGAGAGCAGGGAGTGGAGGGGCAGCAGGGGAGGCAAACCCAGACCAAGTCCAGGTCTGTCTCATAGGCAGCTTTATATAAAGCTCCACAGTGCCATCATTTCCAGACTGAACACAGAAACTTAAAGCTGCAAGGCAGGAGGGCCCCTACCATTCATCACAATCAAAACAAGAAAGAAGCCTAACCAAACACTGGTGCAGCCAAACAGAGCTGCAGATTCACTGCACGCTGCCAAGAGCCAATCTCCCCACCCATACCAGCCACAAAGGCAGTTGCCACCCAGCCAAGACCCCTGCAACACACACCACATACCTCAGAGCAAGAGGGGACAAACTCAGGAGCAGTTCAGGGCGACATCCACCTGCTCCACGCCAGGGCTGTGCCAGGGGAACCCACTGCGACCCCCAGCAGCTTCTCCAGCATTCAGGTGCTTGGAGGACCCAGTTCCTGCTCTGCAGCTTGGTCACCCCTGCTCCAGGGCAGGTATCACACCATGCCCTGCCCTGCTGATAAGGTGCTTTCAGTTGATCACAGATTAACTGCAAATTTACCAGGTTCTACCTGAATTGAGTGTTGCACCAGGACAAAGCCAGCTCAGAGCTGAGACAGAGCTGCCAGACTGTAAACAAGGGCAGAACTTGGTTCCTGCTGACCCAGCTACAACTCAAACACATTTTGCTCATCAGCCTTCAAGCTTATTAAGAGCAAACTCAGCTCAGCTTCAGGTGCTTGTGTATTTCTTGTAACACCTTCTCGTTCTTGTTTAACAATCCCCTCCTCTTCCTTTACCTAATCCCTCCAGTAATCCAGCACTACCTGCTAAAAGATGGTGAAGCTGGAAGAAAAAGGCATTCTATTTTTTTAATCACACTATTCATCATAACCATTTGTAATGTTACATTCCCAGTTCCTGGAGATGGCAGTAAGATTTCCTGACATCTCTCACTCATCTGCTGTTGGCCTTTATTCCTACTATTATGAATTTGGCAACAGACCCTATAAATTCGTATGTGACAGTCAGGAGAAGGTCATGTATTTTCTCCTCATGCACAAGATCAGTTCTTCCCAAACTTACACTCTCTGCATAACTCTGAGTCATTTCCATCCTCGCAAGGTTTCTGTTTAAGCTGACATTTGCCTTAAACCCGACTGCTCTTCCAAACAGTACTCATAACAGAATCAGGTAGGCTTTCTTGTTATTTTGTCTTACTCTAGTAGATGCTGGTAACTTCATTATCTCTGCATAAACATGTTTAATTTTATCCTGGACTCCTTTAAACATCTTCCTGGAATGTTAAGTAAAAGCAGCGTGTTTGGTAATTGCCTGGGAGAGAAGAAAAACCCCATTTTGGTTCTCAAAGTTACACTCATTTCAGAAATTAAATACTTTTGGGCCAATTGCTTCCCTCCTACAATCCTCAGTATGACTCATGATAGCCCTGAGCAGGTGCCCTCAATTCCATAGTCACAAAGTGAGCATCATTTGCATCTGGTTATACTCCTTTCTCAGTACTTTTTTCCTGCTTGCATCTGAAATTGCCACTGGATTTTAGCACTTTCTAGTCCTGCATTAAACAATGTGCCCAGCTTGGGTCATGGATGGGCTGCTCTTCCTCATCTCTTTCCTCAAGGAATATGCACACAGGCCAGAATGTTCTGCACTGTTTTCAAGTGTGTACTGCTTAGAGCTTGTGTTCCAGGAGGTGATGGAAGAAGCACAGTGAGGCAGACAGCGAGAGGGAGGTGGGTGCTCACCTGCAGGTCCTGGGGGAGGTTGTAAGTCTCCTGTAGGCCGTGGGGAGCACCCACTCTCCCTCGTGCCCCACCAACTCAAGGGGAGCTCTGTCATTGACTTCACTAGAGCTCAGGTTCCATTTCACACGCTGGGCAATGGTGCACGAGTGCTGGCCTCAACATGTTAAGGCCATACTCCATCTCTTTTCTCAATAATCCAAATTCTCTGATGATAAGCAAGAACAAGAAAAAAAGAGAGATGGGAAAAGCCAGAAGTGAAATCCATGAGCTTGGGATGTATTCAAAATCAGCCTACCCAAAGCACACAGAACCCAGAAAGCTGGGGTTATCACTGGCAAGTGTTTTAGCAAGAGCCTGCAAAGGCTTTAATGTTCAGAGATGAGACATTTCATCCATGCTCTGCGTTACACAATTAGGTGAGACAATATGCTGCAGGCAAGGAGAAGGTTGGAGATTGTTGGATGCCACACTGGCTCTTTCCCACAGTGATGTTCATTCCCAAACTCAGGAGTTTTGACATGAAGTTTTGTGCCCATGAGCTCTGCCCCAAAGGCATCATGTGTCACTACACTGAAGAGAGTTCTCCACAATCCTCCACTTGCACTGGAACTGGGAGACCTTTTACAGGTGCCAGTATCTGACTAATGATCAGTGTCCAGGGATGGACTCTGCACCAATGCACAAAGGGCAGGAGAGAAGGTGGCAGCAACATGGCTATGTGACCTGAGACAGGAGCAGAAGTGACCTCATGTATAATCACTGGGGAAAGGGCAGTCTCCTCTTAAACACGGCCCTGGAACCTCCTCTGCCACTACTGTTTATCTGGCTAAAAATGAGCAAGCAAACAGATTGTGGAGTATTTCTACAGCTCTTTTAAACAGGAAAGCATCTCCTGTCTGAGTACACTTGTCTCACTTTCATGCTGTGGAGACATCACATTTCTCTGAAAACCATATTTAACCTTTTTTATTTTTCTTGCAAAACCCACTTAGAAATGTGGTGCATCTCCATGAAGCCTGCAGCAGTGCAACAGGACACGCCTGGATTCGATTCCATTTGGACCTATGCAATGAAGGGGAGGAGGCCAAGAACTCCAAAATCCCTCCCATATTTGCCTGATAAATTGAAACACTCCTGTGTTGATTTGGCAGGTCACCCTGACCCCCGGCAGAGGCACTCAAGCAGGTTTTGCAGCCAACCACTGGAAGGTCCCGGCTTATGTTGGAATCTGCTGGTTGCCAGGTTTTCTCAGCTTTTTCTTCTTCTTCTTGACCTTGGATACACCAGTGTCCATCCCACTGGAATATTCAGATCGTAAGATCTCAGCAAGGCAACGTTTGCCATGGGTCTTCTTGAGAAGGTCGGACCTGGGCAGAGGGAAGAGAAGAGGAATTAGATTTCCTTCTCTCCGAAACGCTGCTAGGTGGGTTACTTATTTTACAGCTGTGGAAAGTGACATTTGCACATTAGCAGAAGAGCAGCTTCCTTTTCTTGAGGCTTGATTTGAAATTCTGTCTCATGCAAAATTAGATATTGTTGTGACAGGTTTTCACAAAGGTGGCAAAATATCATGCCGGTTTTAAAAGCAAGCCTTTGTTCTGTACAAATGCTCTTGCAGGGGTGGCGGGGAGCAGGAGGAAGGTTGTGTGCTGAAGGCTGATGAATTAGGTGACACAGCAGTTTGAAAATGATAATAATAGTAAAAAAAAAAACCCCTAAAGTCTTAAGACATTGAATAATGGAAACATTTTATAAACAGAGCTTATACCCAGAGCTTGAAAACACAGAACCTCCAAACAAGCAAAAAAAAGGCTGGAGTCTAAACCCAACAGACTCTTTTCTTGCAGCGTCCTGCAGACATCACATGCACCTTACAGCTTCCCTCTCCAGAGACCAGCTTTTGCAAAGGTAGCTGCATTCTGCCCAGCCACTAAACTCCAGCGTGGATCTCCCTGTAGCCCTAAACTGCCAGCTATAAATATAAAAACCCACTCAGCATTTTTCCACCACAAGTTCTGCCACTGCTCTATAACCTTGGGCAAATCTCATCCCCAGTGCTGCTATCACCCTCACCCATTTAAACTGCAGGACCCGTCGTTCCCTACCATGTTCCCATGGTCCCAGGCACGAGGGGTATCCACACCCCCTGGTGTCTGCACATCCCACTCTCCTTTTTATAATGCAGACCAGTAAGATCCCAAAAATTTCCAACAGTGAAAAGAAATCTATCTGTCCCTCTAAATACAAGGAAACAGGAGTCCCTCATCCATGCCAGTGTGCACTTACAACACCACATGGACCACAGCAGTCCTGAAGGTTGGCACCTTATAGCACTGCCTTGCGTAGTTCTTCCAGGTGTCCAGAACCATGCTGGGATCACAGGAGAAGGAAGCATTTTTGGCTGCACAACAGATCAACCCATTCATTAGACCACACATACAAAGAAAGCAAGGGAAGCAAACTCTTGGCTGTCTGGGGTATTTGCTTGCCCCCTTTTCCACAGCTTGTTTTCTATCCCTGTGCAGGTTTGATGGCTGGAGTGGGTTTGGAAGGATGGATCAGAATGATTAAAAGGATGGTGTGATGATTACCACTGACAGTTTTCCCTAGAAGAGAGAGCCTGGAATACACAGGGAAGAAGACTCTGCTACCATTGGTGTAGCTTCCATTCTCTCACTAATTAAATGTTCAAGCAGAAGGGCCAGAGACCAGACATACCAGAGAAATAAGACACAGCCACCACCGAGCCTGAACCCACAGAAATGAGATAAAAAGACAGAATGAACTCAAAAGCAGCCATACAGCTAATGAAGCAAACGCGCTGTTGGTAGAGCTGTATGTGCAGCACCTCCACAGCAGACGTGCCTTGTCCAACTGCCTTCCTGAATGCACAAGCCCCAGCAGCACAGGGGGGTGTTTGTGGGTGGCAGGCCAAGGTGTCCCCTCAACCAACCCAGCTCTGCTGCAAGAACTTCATAACGCAGCTGTATCCTCTGCTCAGCCCCCTCCATCACTTGATAAAGTTTCTGTTTGACACTTTCATTGTGTCTCCAAGCATTTACTACAGTAATTTGAGGGTTACCAAGCAACAGATCAGTTTACTTAACAACAGGGAACTATCTGCTGCAAAAGGACAAGTAATCCACCAGTAGCTGCCAGGCTGAGTTTCAGCTCAGCAGGGAGGTTGTCCAACACTTTATTATCAATCATTGCCCAATTAGTAAATCAATACCCCCTGCTGTGGTGATCAGCTGTACACGGAAAAGCAAGGATGCAGGGAAAAGAGAGGTTTCTCCCTCTAACTAGGGCCACAGAAAATCAATGGACCTGTACTGTGGAACCTGTGCTGATCACTGAGAGAGAAGAAAAGCAGTTACCAAGGCCCTGTGTAACCACGAGATGGAAGAGCCACCAACAACAGCAAGAGTCTGCAGTGACAGTACATCAGGAAAAACGCTCCAGGTCAGGATCCCCGGCTGGATTCTGATTACTGCTGTAAACTTGTAAATTCCCCTTTCTGCTCAACTGGTGAAAGTCTCTGGGGCTCTGCCAAAGCAGCCAAGATAACATCAGTGAGGAAAGGCACCCTGTGGTTATGAGACAAAGCCCAGGAGAACAGAGCAAGACCTTGACACTCACCCCCTGAGCATCCTTGGGCAAGGTATTTAATCTCTTTGGCCTTTGTGTCCATTCTCCCACCTCCTAACCCGGGATGACTGCATTTTCCCTGTTGCCAAAGGCTTGTTTGATGTTGATTTAAGACAGTTGTGTGGTGATACTGTGGCAAAAAGCTTCACAGAAAGGCTGTGAATTTAAGATGCAATTGCAACACAGACAGAACCCATGTTCCCATGACTGGATAAACACCTGGATTGTCAGCATCTCTTTCTGTGATCTCATGTCTAGATATCACATTATATTGAGCCCTAATGAGAACACATCACGTTGATAACGGGCAGAGAAATCCCCGGCCCTTTAAATTCCTCCCTCCACACACAACAGTCAGTCTTTAGGTTGGAATTACAAAACAGTACAGCTAAAGGGAACTTGCAGGGGAAGGAAAGATTCACTAATGACTGACCCATCCCAATGTGCTACAGTATGAAGACTTCAGCAGAGCTTAAAGGAGAAAAGAATGTTCAAAGGGATGAGAAAATAGCCACTTTTATTAGCTGGGGGAAAATGAGACAGGAACAGAGAAGTCATAACTCAGAAAAGAAAGCAGCCCGAACACACGAGTTGGGAAGAACCAGTCCCTGAACACAAGCCATCTGACTTCCCTGTGTTACTGTCCGGCACACTGGGTGTTGAGTGCTGTGACATATTGGATGCCAGGCAGAAACACCACTGGACTACTGCTCTTTTATGCCAGAACTGGGATATCAGGACTCCCATCAAAGACAGATGGGAACTGGTAAGTAGTCAAGAGCCAGCAGAGATGAGTAGGAACCACCTTCTAACTTCAAGTGGCGGGCACATCATCCCTTCATTTGCAAGCCTTAACCTCAGACCAGCCACTCCTTTGGGCTTTGTGTTTGGGGTACAGGGCAAAAGCCGTATCACGCTAAGATCTATCTACCTGCCTCATTATCAAGGGGAGAGAAAAGTGCTTTGCACAGTGAGGAAGGGAAGGCAGAAAGCTTAGTAATTGCTTGGCATAGTCTGAGAAAGCTCCTCTCCTCCTAAAGGAGACAGTGGAAGGAATAAAAGACCTGGGTTTACAGCTATCTGTGCACATCTGTAATTAAGCTGCAACCTCACAAAGGCTGGTACTCCAAGCCTCAAAAGAGAGACAATAAGGAAACAGAGAAACTGTCCCCAAATGACTTTGTTATATCCTGAAAGTCCAGGAAAGACCAGGCCAGAGAGAAACTTTTAAAGACAAAAAAGCTCTGTCCTCCTCCACAAAACAGGAATAATTTTTTTTCTCTCTTTAAACATCAGAAACTCATGAATCTTGCTAAAAGCATCTCTGAATGATGAAAAGGCAGGAGAGGAGCATCTGGAAGAAACAAGAGACAAAAAGTGTCCAGGGAAGGAAAGAGAACAAAATCTTTCTTTCCTCTGCTTCAGTTTCCTTCTACTTCCACCTACAGAGCCACTCCCAGCACTCTGCTCCCCTGCCCCATCCCACTCAGGAGCCACAGTACTGGTGCTGCCCAGACTCAGAGGAAACCTGAATGATTTGGACCAGTCTCCTTTTCTGGCCACTTGACTCTAAACTCTGCTTTGCTCAAGAGTATCAGAAAAGATTCAAGGCAAATCGAGGCAAAAAACCACAAACAGGTGTATATTTGCAGCACAGGTGATTAGTCTGAAATCCTCTCTGTTGTTTCCAGCTCTGTCTTCTGCTCTGCCACCTGACACTAACTCACCACAGAAGTCTCACCTAGCTTAGGTATAACACACCTTCAACGTACTTCCATGTGCCCTGGGTGACTGGTGGCTTTAAGAACTCTGAAGACACCTTCCACTGAATTCCACAATCACTAGCAACAAGATGGTAGAGTAACAGGAATTATAATACTATGGCAAAAAACACCAAGACAGAACTAAGCTTTGAGGATGTTCAACATAGCTGAGATCCCATGGACAGCTCCAAGGCACAAACAGAAGAAAAACATACACAACTTTGTGTTTCTATGTAACATCCCACTCATCTCCCACACATTCCTGGTAAGACTGTAAGAATGATCATCAGACTGAATTCGTTACAATATGCAGACCATCATCCTGGATTTGGAGACTCTCAAACATTTGGGTGTGAAAGGACCAACTGGCAGCAGTGAGACAAGGAAAGAGGATGACACCATTTTTCATTTTCACTTCAAAATTCTATGTTTCATTGACACATCTGCTTTGTCAGAGACCTCAATCACAAGCTGATCCCCAAGCCAAAAACTCCGACATGCCAGAATAATGCTTCACATATGTGTGGTTTCTTGGGTATCTTTTGATGGCTCAGAAGATACCTCTGCTAGTCTTGTTAACCAAATGGTGAGTGAGCTTGTTCTTAGAGATATCTCCTTCAACTTGGTCGGCACTGCTGTCTGTTCCTTTGTCTTGAGCTGTGTGAAATGCTGGTGCAAAACAGTGCAGCAAGTATCTTTAACCAACACACAGCATCTGCAGCAACCAAAGGCTCCCAAATTTCTCCAGCTGAGGAATGAGGAGTATTAAGTTCTGACACAGAGCCCCAGAACTCATGGTGTGTCTTTGGAGGAGACAGGAGTAGGCTGTTTCATTTATCAGAAAACATTTCAACATGGATCACGCTATCAATCTGCCTGACAGCATCTCCAACAGCTCTTTGAAGTTGTGCCAGCAGCAGAGCTGGGTTACCTCTGGGCCAAGGCTGCTGCAACACCTGCTTTTTCTACTTAATACCGTCGGATGAACCATCTGCAGCCAGTGCAACCCTGTTTGGGTTTGAGTTTGGTTTTTCTGTTACTGTTTTTTGTGGGGTTGGGGCAAGAAATTCATCAGCAGTCCCACACTGCTCTCGACAAGTCAACAGATGGCCTAGGTACTCTGCACCAGCTCATGCAAACTCTAACTTGAGAAGTTCAAGGAAAATTATTACCTAGTGAGAATGAGCAACAAGTGCTGTTGTGGAACAGTCAGAGCAGACCTCATACTAAGACGTGCAAACAGTAAAGCCCACCTTACCCCTACTGAAGTGAACTGTACTTCAGCTACACAGAGACAAACCCCCCCCAGTTTCACTACCATCCCTTGGTCTTCACCCTGCAGGGAAAGGCCAAAAGCACAACTGGGAGGCTGGGAACCTCCCAGGATTTCCCAGCCTAAAGGACAGAATATATTTCAATTAGAGAGAGCTGATCATGTTTTGGTGTGTACCAAACAGCACGGAAGTTTTCCAGCTCCATGTGCAAGCCCTACTAGCTTGCTCAAAGATGGCGCAAAAGCTTTGTACTGCAGCTATGGTGGAACAGGACTGTAATAAAGGGCATTGCTGCATGCAGATATCCATCAGATGGATTTACAGTTATACAACTTCAATTTCATAATAGGACTTTGTTATAATGTGTCATGATGTGGTAAGCAGGAATCATTTGTTTCCCTCAACTGACTTAACGAAGTCTGATGGTGATGCTTCCTTTCACAACAGCCATGGCTCTTTTTTGGATCCATTTGCACCCAGTCCATGAATACACGCTCTTACCTGAGCTCCAGTCTGGCTTTCTAGAGCAGACTGCCCAAACCAAGTGTAATTCCCAGTGGGCAGAATTCCAAACTTGCATTTTGACTAATTAAGTGATATTAGGAAAGCTATAAATGGCACACAAAAACTGGCAGGGAAACTGCTTCTAATGATTATACAATTGCTGTGCAGGGAGACCCAGCTGCAGCCTTGATTCGCATGCCCTGTCAATAGAAGCATTAGTCTTTCCAAAATTGTCAATGCCAAGATGTTCAGAAGTGGAACAAAAATATGAGGTAGGACAGAAGGTAAGAGGCTACTAGCTTTCACCCAAAGGAGACTGCTGCCCTAGCCATACAGGAGGACACACAGGGTTACAAGGTATATTTCCCAGTAGAAGTCTAATTCTATCTGACCACTAAATGCTGAAGAATGAATTAGTACAATAATCTTGCAGCCAAAACCTTTAGGGCACGATGATATCCATACTCAGAGCAATAGCAGTGTAATAATGATGTAAATAAATTCCTTCAAATTGAAGTATCCTGGACACATTTCCTTGATCCCATTTTAGTTAAGGGTTGGACTTAAACTCTGAAGCCTAAGGGAATTTTCACCTTAATTTTTATATTCACTTTTTGTACATGCTGTAGCAACTACGAATATACTTGATACTCACACGTAAATTCAATCTTTCTGAGCATTTCTGGTACCAGAGAAATCCTGTAGCAACGAGTTCCACAGAATCTATTGAACTTAAAGATTTATTTCTTTCTTTGTAATGACTTGAATTCACAAACAGAGCAAATTAAGTTGCAACTCACCACAGTGAAACCCTTTGGGGACATACACCAGCCTTCCAGAGTTCAAAAGGAGAAAACAGACCATCAGTCACCACAGAATCTCGTAAAACCCCACTGACCCAAAATGCAAAAGATTGAGTAGCACAGGGATGCTTGGTGGAATGGCAATAGGTCTTTGGCATCTGCATTGTGAATGAGTCAAAACCCATGTCTATCTGGCATGTCAGCTACTTCCTGTGCATGCTGCTTCTCTGCAGCAAACGAAAGACAGTTAATCCCTCAATGGAAGTGGGATCAGCTTCCTTACGTCTACCCTTCAGTAAAAGCATGAGCCCTGACACTTAGTAAGCTGATGTACTACTGTAACTTAATACACAGTATCTGGTTCATGAGCTCATGTCTTACAGCATTTTGACTTTTAAAAACAAAATCGTGAGCAATTATTTACCATCTTCAGATCGGGTTTTGCAAGAACCACTACAGCTGAGGGGGCAGTTGGTTTGCACAAAGAGGTCTAAAAAATACATGAAAATTTTACACGTGCATTCAGAAGGAGAGGGCTGCTCCCACATTTCAGCACTGAACCGCCAGACACCTGGCTCCTCTGTCTTCCTGTCTCACCTTCCCCAAGCAGGCTCTCCAAGGAGGCGCTAAGCACAAAAGGAGACTTCAAAAGAAACGAAGAGTTTTCTTTGTCCTCGTAAGGAAACATTTAATGATTGCCTTTACCCCACTTTCAGCCTGGATTGCCTGTTCTTTATTCTCTGGGCAGGTGCTGAGAGATGAGGCTTTAGTGAGCGGACTGATTAAAAACAAGTATCAGATGTTTGGAGACAATGTGTAATACGACAACCAACACTCACGGTATCACATAGGAAATATAATTAAAATGATTGCTCTGTGACTATGCTATTATAATTTCAAGCCTTGCATTTTACAATTAAAAGCCATTTGTCTTCTAAACGGCAGGATGAATTCTGAGTGTGAAATCAAAAGCATTTCTCTGTAAGTCAACAGCACTATCTTGATTTTATGCTAGCAGAGACTGAATTAGAATCTATATTCACTTTCTCTAAACTATTCTATAAATACTAATATATCTTCTCTCTGTTTTGGTTTTTTTTTTAGGCACACACAGACAAAGTTGATCAGAAACAAGGTTCACAGGCAAGAACAATTGTTGCACATCACAACTTCGGCTATTTCTGCAGGGTCTTAAACTTTCCAGATGCTCCTGGATTTGAAATCTGGAGCTTGAGCCGTGACGAACCTGTGCAAAGTCTGCCCACTTTCCCTGAGCTGCAATTATATGATCCACGTGCAAATGAGCTTCCAAATCACTCTCAGATCATTTGTTCTAACACCTCCACATCCCCCAACCCCACACGTCCTGTGCATAAACTACCTACTGTATATTGAGCTTGTCTGTACTATAATAGGATGAAGACTTGGGGAGGAGGAACTCTGTCTAAAAGAGGTTCGTAACAAGGGAAAAAGTAGCTCTAACAGAGTAGCAACATCATAGGAACAGAGAGAGGCATTGTTGCAGGCCAAGTAATCCTATGACACGCTACTGTCAGTCATAGCTTGACACCCTGCTGGGCCAGCAAGACATCAAAGCCCACCCCATACCATCTTACATGCTCTTTATCGGCTAATCAGGCTATTCTTCCTGAAATAAAGCTCCGTTAAATCCCCTGCTCACAGGGGCATTCCCATCCTGTTGCCCATCTGCTGGTGAGGGTCAACTGAAGCAGGAGGCAGATCAGTGGCCTGTCCCTGGTGGCTTCTCAAAGCAGGACAACGCAGTCTCCAACTTCTCCTTTTAAAATCCCTTCCCTTTCTCTTTTTTCCACCCCCAAGATACGTACATGTGCGAGAGATGTCACCAGCCCAGGAACAATTATGTGGATTAGTGTATTAATGGCTAATGTTTGCTAATGGAGTTTGCAGCAACAATTACATAGAAAGAGTCACAAGTGATACTGATAAAAGAGAAAAGATTTTTCTCCTTTGAATTACTGCAGTGATTTCCCTGGCAAGCCAGAGGTTTGTATCCTGCCATTGTGCTAAGGAAGGCAGTGAGCCCTTAATGTTGTCATCTCAAAAGGGAGGATTATCTATCCTGTAGAACCAACTCAAAGCAACTAGGATCAGACGTACTGAACACCTTCAGCTCCATTTCAAGTGGAGAAGAGGATTCAGGGCTCTGCTCCTCCAGGAGCATCAGGGAGTCTCAAATTCCTCACACAGGAAAGGAGTACTCAGAACAACCCTGTCCACACACCAAAGGGGACAGAGCTGTAACTCTAGGTTTGCTACAGACTCTTCTTGGAGAGATCTCACGGGATTTTGCAGAAATGCTTTTGGCAGAACTACTAAAATCCACAGGCAGCAGTGCCCAAGTTTGTAGAAGGATCATTTCTGCCAACAGATCTGCCTTTTGATTTGGGCTTGTATGTATATAACTAGTCATTCAAATAATTAATGACCAAAAAATACACTGCAGTCTTCCTCTTTCTCTCAGGTACTAAGCTAATGTCTTCCTAGGGAGGAGAACAAGCAGTTGAAGTTGCAGCTGAACATTCTGGGAGGATGGACACAATCTGTCCCGTGGCAAATCTGAGAGCCAGGAAACCTTTGGTGGAAGTGCAGGAGAAAGCCTACAAAAGGCTGCCTGTCTAGTGTAGAAAAAAAGGTGACAAAAAATGCCACAGGAGCCCACGGAAGGCCTTTAAAGACAGTAAAACACACATTTTGCTCCTGATGCAGTGGTATTTGTCAAGGCCAGGAAAGAAGAAACTCTTGAGAGACAAATCAGCACTTACACAGCCTTGCTCATCATGTGCAGGACAGTCAACTTCAAATTACAGAAGTAAAAATATTTATTTTTCTGCTATTTCCTTGATGCTTTTATCATCCTGTGCCCTACATCAACAGCAAGTACTTATAGGCACAGCTGTATCTGCGAGAGCCCTTCCCTAGAGACGGATGAGGACAAAGAGTTGCTGTGCAGTTGATCCTGAGCCAGGGATCATAGCTCTCCATAGGACCATGCGACTGGAAGTGGGCATGTGAATGGAAAAAATCTGGCAGTTTCTACTATGGAGGTGCTTGGCCTTGACAACAGAACTGCTGCTGGAGCTCTAGCTACCACGACCTGTGCAAGAAAGAGAATCAATATACGGGAAGTCTCATTCTTTGCTCTGGAATATTGCCTGTACCCTTCCTCATCCTTCAAGGCCGCTCTTCAGTGAAGTACAAATAAATAAAAAACAGGCTGTTCCTGCTCAGAAGACTCACAGGAGATGATATTTTTCAAGTGAAGAGAAAATAGAAGAGCTGCAGCAAACCCCAGGCTAGTCTGTGTAGGTGCACCTCCACACAGCAGCTTCCTTCAAAGAAAAGCATCTGAATTCCCATTCAACCAAGTTGGTTCAATAAATGTAATTTTTAGGCTGTCTAAAGCTATTAGGAAAAGGGGAATGAAACAACAGCTCAGAGAGCAATGCAACCTAAGCCAATGGCTAAACATCATTTAGCCTCTCTGGAAAAATCACACATGACGTGCTCATGGCAGCGGTGTTGGATTAGATGGTCCCTTCCAACCCAAATCATTCTAGGATTCCTGGAGCAAGCACAATCATCTTGAGGAGCAAAGCACACCAGTTTGTCACATGGTGTTCCTCAGCTCAGAAACACCAAGGTGGCCTACCTTTTTGGTCTTGGTTTGGTTTTCTTCTTGGAGCCCGCAGTTGGAAAAGCAGTCAGATTCTGGGGGGCATCTCTCAGGCCAAAGCTCTTAGCCAAATGACCCAGGTGGAGAGATTTGATGTGGAAGATGTGCTTGAGGTTCCTGGGATAGGTGGTATAGGCACAAAGGAAAGACTGCAGTGCTGAGGGGAGGAAAAAAAACCAGAGAGAGTGAATTCTGTTTGCTACTGCATTTTTATATATATACACTTAAAGATTCAGCTGTTCCAGCCAAAAGGACATTGGTCTTGTCCTTTGGGGCACCTCCTGGTCAGCAGCTGGTAGAAAAGGTTGGTATGTTAAAAATCTGTGAAGGCTGTATAGTACTAATACAATCCTGAAAGGAGAAGGTAAGTGGTGGTGAAGCGTTAGGAACTGAAATAAAGCTACATTCAATTGCATTAGGTTTGCCTCTTGCAAGAATGCCCCTTCTGCTAGAAAGGGTGATGTTAGTAGCACATCTCACAGGAAGAGTCATTGACATCAGTGGTAGCAGGTAAATGGAGAGAAGAAATAGAGAGACAGGGATGAAGAGAGGGGAACAGAAGCATGGAGATGGCATAGGAAGACTCCTCTGATATTACAGTCCCAGTAGTCCGTGCATTTTTCACCAGTTATTAGCTAGTCCCTTATAAATATCCGAGAGCCAGATGGATTTCCTGCCTCATCATCACACTGAGAACAGAGCTCACTTTTTCAAAAGGAAAAAAAAAAATAATAGAATTGCATGCAAATTTCCCTTCACATCTTTATATTCCTGTAATGCCCTTCCCTCAGGGCTCATTGCTCTAAAGTCGATCATCCACTAATATGAACACTACCACTGCTCTTCACATACCCAGAACATTAACTACACCCAGGCTGTCCTCTCTACTAAGGGGAATAGAGGGACTTTTAGTAAGGAAACTCTACAGCTCAGAAAACGCCTCCCTTCAATCCTCTGCTGCCCTTCTGCTTGCTAAACCTCCTGTGTCCCCCCCCCAGCCCTCGCTCAATCCACCACCTATATCACTCTCTCCCTCTCAACCCCTGACAGCAGCAAGCTCTAAACTCTAACCTCTCCTGCCCTTGCCTGTTGAGCCACCGGACCAGCAAGTTTGCCCACAGCTTATGTCTAATCTCTTGGCAGCAGCCAGAGATTGGAGTTTATGAACAGTAATAAAAATGTCATTTTAGCAGATCAGCTCCTGGAAGGACCCAGGGAATCCATCAAAGCTCTGTTTACTGAGTAAAGTGAACTCCTTTTCCCAATCGATGAGAAGAAAAGATTGAGTTTTTTGCACCTTCTTCCCAATTTCACAATGCTACTCTTAGAGGCATCTGAGCCATGAGACCCATGTTTTCCCAAAACCAGAATGCTAAATTCCAAATACCTCATCTTGGTGTCTAATCTAAAGGTCATGCTTCTGAGGGCTTATAAACCAGCTCAAATGCTCTCAAAAACTCTATTCTGCTGCTTTTTTCTTTTTCATAAAGTTATTGGTCCAATTCACCTGCTATGAGAAGGTGTAACTCTTGAAAAGAAACAATACGAACGCGCTCCTGCTTTGACTTTGGTCCCGTTGGAGCCAATATAACTGTCGTTCTCACAGCATTTGAAATGGTTGATACTAAAGATCCTATTATTATGAAGGCTGAGCTCACCTCCTACAGTCCTTTGGGCAGGAAAGGCTGCTGGTACGAACTCCCCTGATCAGAGTTAGAGAACCAAAGTGTCAAAGGCCCCATTCTTCCCAAAGTCCTGACAGACAACGGTCAGATCCAGTCCTGAGTCAGAGCATGTAAAGCCAGAGCAAGCTGCAGGACACTAACCCAAAGCTGAGCTAACAACCCTGCCATACCTGCAGGTCAAAACCTCAGCTCATGCCACTGTCTGACCTCTGAGGAGCTCAGAGCTGTTAATGTTCACCACAGCACCATGAGATCTAAATGAAGACCTCTGTGGGTGTGCTTCTTTCTGAAATCTTTACTATTAGGTCTTTAGACCTCTGTTGCCACAGTCACATTTTACAGCTTTTATGTGTAATTTCAGCTTTTTTATTTTTTTAGTTGAAATTCTTTTATAATTTCATAATCAAGGAGATAGAGCTTCATGAAAACAACTCAGAAAAGCTGGAAACTGTGCTGGTCAGGCCATAACTCACATAAAGGGTACCTCATCTTAACACCACAACTGCCTGAGCTGTTACTGGGTTTGCCATGCCAGTATGAATCTAAGGCAATGTATACTCCCTGGAGTGGGAAGAGTGGATTTAGGTTGGTCCTCTGTACCCATGCATCCCCACTTTCCTATAGGAAATCTAAGTGTGGAAAGTCTGATGGAGGTTAGATAGGTTGGAGTGTTGTTTTTTTAAAGAGGTGACGAGGGTAATGAGATATGAAAGAGAGACAGGAGACATAACCTGTTCACCATGCTCTCAGCTGGCAGCCAGTTCCCAGCACTGGCCCTGGAGTGCAGCCTCAGCCACACAGCTGGATAAACTGGTGGATGCATTTTGTCAGTGCAGAGCATGTGGGAACAAGGAAGAAGCATGCACCAAAACTGCCATGGAATCAAGCACTGTGCTCAGCAGCGGGCTCCTGGAACTCTGCTGTCCTGGCAAACACACATGTGCTGAGAGCAGAAAAGATAAGGCAAAATACTCAACTAGTGACTATAAAATGGGAAAATATGAAGGAGAAAAGCAGGGCTTCATAGAATCCCAGACTGGTTTGGGTTGGAAGGGGCCTTAAAGTTCATCCAGTTCCAATCCCCTGCCTTGGGCAGGGATACCTTCCACTAGAGCAGGTTGCTCTAAGCCCCTGTGTCCAACCTGGCCTAGAAGGCATGAAGGATCAGAGTCTCCTGAGCTTTACCTGCCCCCATGGCTCCAAAATGGAGCACACATCACTATGCAACTCTTCAAGTAGTCCTCTATTTCCCAAAAAGGGCTCCACACTTCATGAGATTTGTCCTTCAAGTAGCAGGGCCCAGCCATACCCCTCCTCCCACCCATCTCACTGCTGATCGTCAATCAAGTTTGAAGGGCAGCACCTTCAGTGAACCATTTGATTTGAGTTTGGAAGATACGGGGCCGAGAGGCAGAAGGGGTGAGCAGGCAGGGAGCCACTCGCCTTCTGAAAACAGGCTGCAGTGAAAACACTGCTTATTAACATTGACTAGGTCAGAAAATGGGGGAAAAGAGAAAAAGAGAGAGAAACAAATGCATCTCTGGCACAGCTTCCAATTGATTGTCTGCCATGAAAGCAAAAGCCAGCTGCCATGTTAATTATTCATGATGCCTGGCGCAGAGGGGAGGAAGAGGGGGCTTATGGAAGCCACTCAGCAGTGGAAAATTTGCATATGCAGATAGAAGAGGAGGAAAAAGAGGTGGAGTGCTCCTGTACGAGACAAACGGGATGCACAACACTTCAGCATTTCCTCATCTATTTTCTGCACTTCTTGTCCGTGGCTAAAGAAGTTATTAGTACTGAGGTCAGCAACAAGTGTGTGTGGATGTGTGTGCACAGTGACACGCACTGCCTAGAGAAACCACAGAGGTTTTCCAAGGGTGAGCAGAGCCAGCTGGTTGTTCTACCCCCAGTCAGTTCAGGTTAGAAGTTTGCATGGGGTATGAGGAATCCCAGGGGAGCAACAAGAAACTCATCCATGAAGAATCAAGGATTATGATAGTATTAGTCACATGCTTTGAGACTGATGACTTAAAAGTGCAGCTATAAAAGTGATTACACCAGTGAAGCAGCACAACACAACCTGAAAACGGGTGCAAGCCACTTGTGTTGCAGCTTCTAACACTTCCACTGTAGGAGAAAAAAACCCTGAGGAAAAACATCAGCTCTGCAGCTACTGGAGTGTGTGCGTGCAAGAATCAGCACAGTGACATGCAGTGGCAGGGGGTAGAGCAGAGTTAATCAGTGGGATTTCAAGTACATCAGTACAACCATGCACCATTAAAAGCATGTAGAATAATTTGGGGTAAGCAGGTAGAATGAGCTCTGGTCATTCTGCTGTGTCATCACCTAACAAGTTAGTATGACATTCAGATAAAACCAGCACCTTTGACCACTTGAACAACCACTTCTCAGGATTCCAAACACTTTAATGTTGAACTTAACTTCTATCTTGAGAACAGCCTTCCCTTATCTAGTTTCTGTGATGACACTGCACAGCTCAACGGCCAACTTCTCCATGTTGTTTTGGATCCCCTTAGTATGCAATTTATAGCACATATGGGACACTTGTGAACACACACATACAGCAGGTAAATAGAAATGATGTAGACCATTAAAATTCACCACAACAGGACCCCTCTCATCCAAACCTAACTGGAAATGCTGCAGAACTGAAATCAACAGGACTTGTATACAAGCACAGATAGCAGGATTTGACTCAGATCAATGTGATCTTCATCTACCTGGAACATTAACTACCACCAGGTCAGCCTTAATGGGCAACAGAACAGTGCATAGAAGAGGGGTGCCTACACTGCACCACCTTTTTGGCTCTTACCAGGAGACTGCTTAGTGTTTATTTTCCTACAACATCTCTGGCAAGTGTTTAATCTTTCCCCCAAATCTACCTTCTTCTCGATTTTCGAAACTGAGAAGCAGAAGAGTTTCTTGTACTGCTCAATGACAAGTGCTGTGCATCCTGCTTGGCAAAGATGGGAGATCAAATCCCAGATTTGCACCTGGCTACAATTGTTAAATCCATCCCAGTTTTTCTCCTGTTGCCCACTCTCTCATTTTTCTCCCATTCCACACAACAACCTCCAGTCTAAGATCCTTGCCTGTTAAGAGCTGCTCCCAAGACATCCTGTCTTACAGGCTTCAAACTCATCCCTGGTGTAAACTGAAAGCATCTAAGGGGTACTGGACCAGGATGTGACTTAAGCAAGTCGCTCACGATCTCCCCAGCATAACACAATCTATTCACTCATGCGATTGGGTCAGAGCCTTTGGATGTGAATCCTATCGAAAGCCAAGATTAAACCTCATTTGCACGTAATATGGGAATGCAAGAAATTAACATTTAATATCATCACAAAGCCTTCTGGGCTCATCTCAACCCCCTACAGAGCCCAATGGCCCCAAAATGTTTCTTCCAGGCCTTTCCCCTGAAGCTCTCCCCCAGAAGAAAACCTTGGCAGCTTTTCTAAGCCCTTCTGGATTAAGCTGAAGAGAAACACACTGACCTTTCTTTGCCCATCGGACTGTCCCCTCGCTGGAATGAACGTGGTCTTCAAATTTAGTCTGCAAGACCGTGGCCCGCTCCCGGACTTCCTGAGGGTCCGTGCCACAGGATTGCTGCAAGGGCGGCGGGAGGATTAGAGGAAAGAGAGAATTTGAGTCGGGAATAATGAAGCAGTTTACAATAGATTTAATAACAGTAAAATCACACAGTAATCACCCAGGGGCCAACAAAGGTAATCCTCTCAATATTACTAGAGGAAAAAAACCCATACAGATAAAGATGTTAACGTCAAAGCAGCCTGTGCGGTGAGGAGAGCAAATCAGTTTTAATTTTGTGTTTTCTAACATCTATCAGGTATCTTTTTCCCTCACTCCCACCCCCTCCTCGATTCAACATGCCGGATACCACTGCTTATTTCCATTGCAGTTATTTGGAATAACTCCCCCCAGACTCTAAAGTAACAGTTTTAGACTGATGTTGTAAGTTCCTCCTTGGGCAGAAGATCTATGTTCACCCTCAGGCTCCAGAGAATGGACCAAATTCTGTACCTGTGAACAAAGCCAACTGTATGAACTTCTCACTATTAATGTCCACATGAAGTTTTCTTACTGTCCACAAGTCATACTTAACCATAACTGCCAACACGTGGTTCTTCTAGACTAAGACAAGCCCCTTGCAGCAAAGGCAGGACAGAATAAGCTTCCTCTGACCAAAAGGGCAATTTTGCATGTGCTCAAGCTTTCCCAGGCTCAGACCGTAGGATACAGTTCAGGAAATGGCAAACAAACATTCCTGGGAACAAGCTGTTACTGGGAGGAGAAAAGAAGCTGTATCTCTCTCAATTACCCAGGCAGAGAAAGGAAATGTGGACAAGGAAACAGGGGAATTTTTGATGGGAAGTTGACAGCAAACCACAAAGCCAAGCATTCATGGATGTGAACCTCTCCCAAGAAATGGCCACAGTTCTCAAAAGCTACTCAGACACAAACCAGCATCCAGGACTAAGAGTGCCAGGTCCAAGGCAGCAACTTGATACTGGTCAATCCTCTCTTCTGACCAGGGCTGGCTGAAAACAAACATCCACCTCCCACAATTCTGTACTAGGTCTGTGCCAAGGCAACAATCCCGTTGTTCCTTCCTGGAAGATTTGCATGCTAATGCTGCAAACCCCTCCTTCCCCTGCAGCTGTGAGCTCACCTCTGCACTGCTGCCCGCCCAGGGGAACTGTATCACACTGACACTGTGAACCTGGCTGATTGTGGAAGCCAGGCAATGCTCCTGGCACCCTGCACAAAATGTTTTACTGACCTAGATCTACCACTCTGTAGCCCAGCAGCAAATCTGCCCAGAGACAGACCTCAAATGTAGCCTAAAACTCCCTGCACAGGGCCCTCCTTTGAACTCAAGATCCCACAGTTTCCAGCCACTGGGTTCAATGCAGCAAACACACCTGGGGACTAGAGTTCCTGCTCACTCATTACCTGGACTATCTATTGTCTTCTCCAAAGACAGTGGTAGGTACATTAAGGCTACATGAAGAGTCTCCCAGGTTTCTGGCCTCTGCTATGTGTCTCCCAATCCACTTGAGAAAGGCTCACTACACAACTTGTTTCACAGACACCTTTTAGTTTGACTTCGTATGTGCCTATTAATCAGTTGAGACAGTCTCCAGCCGAAGGGCCTCTGTAAAGGTTTAATAAGCTACAAGTGGTGCTGCCTCCCAAAGTGGACACTCACTGCTGTGACTAACAAGTTTCCATTGATGTGAAACATAAAACTTTCTCGCCCCGCCTGCTCCTCCAGCCCCCATCACTTTTCTTTTGTTAAGCCTCCTGGCAGCACAAAGTGTCACCTTCCCAGCGTTTTTTAATATGAATGTGAAATTAGTGAGGTTTGCCCTTTCCCCTGGCGGACAGAATCCTCTGTTATTAAAAAGTAAAGCACTTTAATAATGAAAACTTTTTCTCTTTTTCCTGTGTTTTAACTGTTTAAAATTAATGAGAAGGGCATAACGGTTGTCAAAGCGATATTGAAAGCCGAGTAGCCAGGACCGAATAAGCACGAAAATCCCTCCAGAGTGTTAAATAAACAGTGCTTCAGCCCCCTCTGAATCCCTCTGTTGGTTATTGTATACATTCTGTAACAGCACTCAGAATAGATCTGAGCACCGGGGAGGCAGAAAGGTTTCAGAATTCCAATAAAGGCCTCAAATTAAAGACAGCCTGGTGCGAATTCCAGGAGAAAATTAAAGAGACCTCAAGCTTAAGTGACAGGTGACTTGCTTCTGTGTCACAACTGTCAGGGGATTTAGTGATAATATGGCAATATATTACAAAGGACTTTTCTTATTCCCCCCTTTAGGTTTCAAAATGAGGCATCTCTTCTTCCTGGTGCTGGGGGGAGAAAAAAAAAAGTAAGACAAAAATGAGGGATAAGAAACTAGGTGCATAATTTCCAAAGTGTGAGGTCAGTCCAAGAGAAATAAACGGGGAAAAAAAAAAGCAAATGGCAGGAAACATAATGTACGTGGAAAACAGCATCTCCCCTCCTCCCATCTCCACCTTGTCTTTTATCCCCTTCAGCTCCTTGAGACAGATCTCATTTTAAAATTGCCCCCTAATGGGCATGAACTCCCCCCCACCCCCGTGTTTGATTCCTGCCTTTCAGGGAGGTTCATCTAAAAAAATAAAAACCAAGCCAATACTAATAAAACCAAAACCTAAAATCTAAATTTAAAACTGACTCAGAGCCAAACCAAGAAAATCAAACCTGCCACCATGTCTGGGCAGATCAAATAAACCAGTGCTACTGGAGGTGCACTGGAAGCCATCCTGTATGCTTTGCTCACACAGGTAAGCTTTAATCCTGCTCGTATCCTGGTTTGGATGAACAGGACAGTTAATTTGAGACCTTACACGTTTCTCCAAGACCCAAAAGACAAAAGCCTGTCCCAGGGGTTTGCTTGATCTATACCCCATCTAGATGAATTTGTTACATCTGTTAAGTAAGAAGCATTATTGCCATTAGGGAGATAGTGGGATAGGAGAACTTTTTCTACCTTGTGTTTGCTTAAAAGCCTGTTCTGGCAGATCCCCAACCACTAGTCTGATAACTGCGGTCAGTAACAGTATCTGAGAGCTAAAAGAAGAAATGGACCTGGATGCAAAGTTATTTAACTGGTTCAAGACATTAGGGGGACTCCCCCAAATGCCAACTGCACCAGGAAAAGACACACTTACTTCTTTCAGAAGAAGGAAACTTCTCGTTATAAAGACTGCAGCTCTTAGGTTTGAGAGGCTGGGACAAGTACTGAAAGCTTCTGATTTCAATAAGAGAATATGTTAATGGCAGAACGAATTGAAATACAATACAACTAGACTAAGGTCGAAAAGTTCTTTCTTGAAACAGTAAAAAAACCAAAAGGGATGGGAAAAAAAGCACCAAAATGCCAGGCTGTAACATCTCCTGCTTCCATTATCCGTCAAAACAAAATGAAGGACTTTGTTTTAATAACAACTTTTTACTAACCTCTGCACACCTTCTCTAGAACTCACCAAGTCCCCCTGCCCCCTCCATAAAAGTTGAAAGATCAAATTTATTCTCTTTGTAGGCAGGTGAACATTCACACACCCAGACATAGCCACATATATATTTTATATACCTAAATATAAAATATACATTTTACAGGCACTTCAGCCTGCTCCCTGGCTGCACACAGAAGCCCAAAATACACACGTTCCAACATGGTACTTATAATGGACTTTAGTTGAGGCAATGAGAACCGAAGAGCATTATAATGAGGTTCCTGTGTGCCTGACTATAATATATACATGACTCAATGCACGGAGAGCTGATAAGCAAAGCTAACGCTCTCTCAAATGGCAACATCACAAACAGA
This sequence comes from Nestor notabilis, assembly GCF_000696875.1. Lineage (NCBI taxonomy): Eukaryota > Metazoa > Chordata > Aves > Psittaciformes > Psittacidae > Nestor > Nestor notabilis. The sequence continues at coordinate 24,654 of NW_009937824.1, forward strand.
TCAGGTTCAGCTCCTCATAACAAGTCCTCAATCACTCTCTGTCCTATGCAAAGTCCCACTGCATTCCCAGCTCACTGTACTTGTCTTTACAGCAAATGTACAGAATTTAAGAGAGATTAACCCTCCGGAAAACTTGGAAACCTGCCCCTGCAGCTTCTGAGAAAGCACTGCAGACCACTTACAGAGCCTCTGATGGCGATAAAATACAAAGCTAACAAACAGAATGAAGCTTTGACTGCATTTAATATATTCTTTCAAGTGATTCCTAAAGAAGCCTATTTGATCTTGACAGAACTACTGTAATTTCATCCCCACTAAATGATACACATTTTTTTCCATAAAGAGAAACTCTATTTCTCAGTCCTGATCCTTTCAGACTCTGAGTCACACAAAAATAGGTTACTCTGTATGTGTAAATTCCTGCAGCAGATTCAGACCATCCTAAACCCAGGGTGGATATACCTCAGCTCCAGTGAAGTCAGCAGCAAAATCCCATTCACTTTGATGGCAGAGGGAAAAGAGGAATTCAATCCCACCTTTGACTGCCAGTGAAAAGAACCAGCTCCTTCTGTGCATGTACTCATGTACCCAGCCCAGCAGCGCATGCCCAGGCAGCACTGCTGAGCAACAACCAGAGCAACTGCTGCTTTCAAACATGGTTTGGGTTTGATATTTTTGTGAAGAAAAGGGAGAAAGACAAAAGAAGAGTATTTAGAATATTCTGTCCTTAGATGTCTAGAATATTCTACAATTTAAAAGCATGGTATAAACACCTATTTGATGAGTCCTGACAGCAAAAATACTTGTGAGCTTTTTATTGCTGTTCCTTTGGAACAAGGAACATAAAGGCACTGAGATGTTTAGGTGAGTGTTTCTGAAATGAATCAACAATTTTGAACCTCTGCACGTACTGGGCTCTGACATTCAGCAGGCTTTTTCTCTTGCCACTTTTCAAAAGCCACATCATAATCTCCTAGAAAAAATATGTTCCATTTTTTTGCCCAGTTTCCATGAAATCAGATTTGTCCTCAAGCCCAGAACAAATAATATTCTGTCCCACGTCAGCAACAAATATAAAGTGCAATTTCTGCATAAATGTATTTGTGGAAAAACTCTCCAAAAGAAGCCCAAAGTTACCTGCCTATAAGCACATTTGGGAGCAAAGGAAAGTATTTCTAGACAGAACTATTTAACATAATTTTTGAATTAACAAAGCACAGCTAAGAACTTTTACATATTTGTTGAATGAGTTAAGAGGTCATATCCTAGGCATGATCCAGACATTTGAAATACAGGCACTGCAGGCTGACTACAGTGAAAAACCATGCAGTGATGGGTAGGAGCTTTAAACAGAGCTGTATCTGAGAAGAGCCACAGATCTGGCTTTCTGTGAAATACAGGGTGTGTAGGGAAACTGCACATCCTTCAA
>NW_009937824.1:26113-30128 GCF_000696875.1 Nestor notabilis
ATGTTTACCAAGAACACCACAGTTCGTAACAGTCATCTGCAGGAAACAAGAAGGCTCATACATGGTGTAACAGAAAGAACGAGCAGGCAAAACAGCAACAAGAGAAAAAAGAGCATGCTGCATCATGCTTGACACATTCTTGACTTCCATTCAAAATGAGGGTTCTTGGAGGATTTAATTTGCCAGAATGCAGAAACACCCGAGACTTCAATTGCAAATGACTGAATTCTGTGAATTAGCAACTTGAAGGCAGCCCCAAACCTTGCTGAAGTCACTAAAATATGCCTGTCAACCCAGTGAGCTTCAGTTTGGGCTCCAAGTAAATATAGATAATAAAACCCCACACGTAACACATCACCAAATCTTATTTCTTAGAAGTTTTGTGCCATTTGTGATCTCCAACAGTATTTTAGTGATGAAAATCCAAGAACAGAAACACTGGGGGAGGGGGGAACCCCAAGCCCTTGCAGCCAGAAACCTTTACTGCCTGTTACAAAAATACTTGCTGAAGAGTTAAAAACGATGCTTTTTGGGGACAACAGTTTAACAATTGGACAGTTGCAATATAAGGCAGTCCTATAATTATTTGCATAGCCCAACATCATGGATATACCGACCCTCGTATTGTAAAGACAGAAGATGAGGGAAGAACACTTATGATGTTTAACTGCTACATGAAAATTGGAGCGATTCCAAATCAGCAGAAAAACTCACCTTTCTTCCTGGTCTGTGCAATTTGAAGCGATCATCTTTCATCAGGCTGGATAATACTTTCTCCATCTTCATCTCTGAAACACTGAAGCAACAAAGACAAAGAATCACCATTTCTCCAACTTTTCAAATATAGCATGTAAATGAGCCACAGGCTGATAAAGGAGAGCAAAAAGATTGAGATTTACACGTTCAACTTAAGATTTTATCCCTGAAATACACAAGATCTTACTCCAGACACTCACTCAGCAACCCTAAAAGAAGAGACACAAGTTTACCCACAATCTTGTTGCTGTTACAAGTCACCAACACACACTCCAGTTCTAACAGAGCATCAAAATAACTGAGGGTAGACTTTCAGTTCACTGGGAGTCTCCTTGGTTCTCAACCAGAGTAAATGATTCAAGACAAAAATTAGGTCTTGAACCATATTTCCTTTGTTTTAATAGTATTACTCTCCTTGAATTGAGAAGCACCAAGACAATTGGGAACCATTTACATTTGGCTACATTTTCCACTAAGAGAAACTCAAACCAGAGTTGAAGCAGCTCAGAACATTAAATGCTTCTTGCAGCTTTACTTTATAACAGTAAGATCTGTAACCTCCACTTTGAACCTGGAGTATGTCAAACATTTTATTGTACATTAGATGCCATGGGCAGGGAGCAGTTCTCTTACATCTTGTCTCCCTCAGTTCACTTTCCATATTCCCTGGAATCAGAGACAGTGCTCAACCCTCAAAGGAACAAAGTGCTTTGATGTTTAAACACATTTGTTTCCACCCATGCTAGCGACCATGCTCCTAAAACCAAAGCTGTGTAAAGACACAGCTCCTTCTTGTCATATAGGGACTCAAGCTCAGAGTGTAAAAACGGGATCCCAAGGAACATTTCCTACCAAGCCAACTCTTCTGAAGCTTCCTTCCCTCTGGTCACATCACTGCTCTTTCCCACAAGATCTTACATCATTCCAACTTCTTACTACATTGCTTGGGTCTTCTTGATGGACACACACCCCCTCCAACTCATTTATAGCTTCAAAAGCCACCTCTGACACCAAATACACTGTTTGATTTCCTTCCCTATTCTGAGAACTCACCTTCCCTCTCATTTGAAGTGCAAAGCCAAAGCCCAGCCCAGTAGGGACCCTACAGCAGCTTTTTTAAATACAGGAGACTCAGTCAGCTGTCCCAGCCAGGCTTCACACTGGGCATTTATTTTCATTCTGTCGACTCACATTCCTCCTGTAGAGTCAACCAGATGATTTATTCTCCAGTCCTGCCTGCGAGACACTGCTGGGTACTCTTATGGCCCAGAAACTGGAAACACTTACAAACCTGTTTCAATTTAAAGTGCGTGGTCCTACTTAGAGGTGCATTTATAGGAGAGTAGAAATTCTTCGTCCTCTTTAACACTGCCTTGAGGGGCACACGTAAACCAGGTGACAACACAGGAACAGCTGTGCAGCTCCAGGCCATTAATATTACAGCTGCTTCCAAACTGGGTCCCATTTCCAAGGGAATTACCCAGATGATAAAAGCTGAAGTTCACAGGCCCAAATTTTCAGCAGCGGGCAAAGGTCACCTCTAGAAAACAGATTCTTTTCCTTTTTATACCAGAATCTATCATAAATACTGCATGATTATTTATGCAGTTCAAGGAGTTCATTTGAGGTTACATCAGTCTAAAGAAGAGAGAAATCTTGGGGGTCCAACAGTTCTCTGAGACTCCTGAATGTCAGATGACTATAAAGATGTATGTGGTTTCTGAAAGGAAGCACTGCTGATACTCTTTAATTTGTAAATTACAGAAAGACATTCTAACAACCAGGATATTCCCTTCCTTTTCACTCAAAGATCTCTGAACACCTGGCTAGGAAGAATGGATGAATCTTTGCCATACCGTGTAACAGGATACCACAATCCTTGCCTGTTCCCCAGTCCTTCCCAGTTAAAGTGACAAATACCTTTACTTTTGCAATCTGCCTGTTCAGCCTCAGCCAGCTCATCACCACAATATAAGGAAAGGAAAAAAGATGGTCCAGAGAAACAGCCATCCAGCCTGGAAGGTAGAGTGTAGCCCTAAGATACCCTCTATGGAAGACAAGCAGCTGGGACTCACGATGCAGCAGATTCCTCTGCAGAGGATGTGGAGGAAGGCGGGAGAGTGATGGGGGAGAAAGGGAAATGGAGCATAAAAAGACAACTGAGGGTTTCTCTGTTTGGTTTTGAACAGTATAACAGCAAATTAAAACATAAATGGCAATCACTTAAGCAAGAGAAAAGCATACCCCATCTCCTCCCCCCGCCCAAAGGCTGCTTTGACACCGCCATGAATGAAAACGTCAAACCTCTGACATTGATTTGTGTGGGATGTCACCCCCTCTCCGATCCTCCCCTCGCGTGGCGCGCCGCCAGCTCGCAGCCTAACAGCTATGTGAACCGGGTTCACAGCGGGGAGCGCTGCGGGAGGGGGCGAGCACAGCCCTCCAGAAGGGAGAGAAATGACTCGTGCCTTCACGGCGAGGCGCTTCCCTTTATAAATTAGTTAGGAGATAAAGAAATTATGTGATAGCTGTCGAGGCCCGCGCTGCTCGGCTGCAGTTGAAGGAGCTAAAAGAGACATAAGGGAACAAAAAAAAAGCAGTGAACCTCGCTGACTTTCTTCTGCTTCTTGCCTCCTTCCTTTGAAGGAAAATGTGTTAGTTACGCTGAGAGCTGAGACAGAACGTTTTGGAGTCTAACCTTTAAAATAAAGAAGGAAGAAAGAAAGAGGAAATGTAAACATGAGTGTGCATGTGCACGCACGCAGCCACAGTTAGGCAGAGGAACCGCAACTTCAAGCCACACAAAGACCGAAAGGAAAGTTGCGGAGAGATGCACGCGGCTTTCTTGAACCCCATTGGGAATTACTGATCTCAGCAGAGCCAAAGTGAGATCGTTTTGGCAAAGGCTTATGCTGCTTTTCCACAGTGGAAGCCAAGGAGAGGCTTCAGGTACCGGTGAAAATTAATTGTGAGCGATTTCCAATTTCAAAGGCAGTCATCCCTAATTCCGAAGTGGATTTTCATCCAGGAACAAAGCCACGTCTGCTCTCATTACTTCCGACTCTCAACACTTCTGGACTTACTCCCATGCATGCTGGGGTGGGTGGAGGGGCTTAGGAAAAAACTCTGGGTCAGATCCTCATCTACTGTAAAGCAGCACGGCTCATTTACACCAGCTGAAGGCTGCGGGGACCCATCTCATGCTTTGTCTCCTCAGAAATACATATTTTATGAAGTATTTACATTTCAATAAACCCAG
>NW_009937824.1:30169-53751 GCF_000696875.1 Nestor notabilis
AAAGAGAAAACAAATTAATAAAATAAAATAAAATATTCACAACACAAACTCCCCCTCCACAAACCCCAAAGATTTAAAAATTAAGCAAAGAATAAAAAAAATGCAAACTCCAGAAACTTGTGCAGTCCAAAGCTACAAAGACTCAGGGTAAAGAAACAAAAATTATCAGTGCTTAAGAGGATCAGTGACAGTCCAACACATGCGAGAAAACAAATTAATAAAATAAAATAAAATATTCACAACACAAACTCCCCCTCCACAAACCCCAAAGATTTAAAAATTAAGCAAAGAATAAAAAAAATGCAAACTCCAGAAACTTGTGCAGTCCAAAGCTACAAAGACTCAGGGTAAAGAAACAAAAATTATCAGTGCTTAAGAGGATCAGTGACAGTCCAACACATGCTGTCTTTTGCCCTCGCACTGAATTAAATTGTCAGGATTATCACCATAATGCTCTGTTTATGAAGGGTAACGGCAATTTGGGCTGATGGCACTTGCTGCCTTTAGCTTCAAGCTGCCTTCCTGCATCTTCTCTGTAATTCATCAGCTCTTTTCTATCCCGTTGCCCCTTCTCACACCCTGTGCTACTGTATAGGAAGAGCAGAGGACACATGACTGCAAAGAGGCCGAGCTACCCACCCATCCCAATTAGACATTCTTCTTCTTCCAGCTGAAGACGGGGGTCAAGGAAGGCAAATTACACTCCTTTTTGGCAAGGCCCTCATCTGCAGGGCAGCATGTTTTATGAAGAACATAAAACAAAGAAGAAAAGACCATCCCCAGAGTTGTTTGGCTCTGTTGATTTGAGAAGTGGAGCAAAAATGAGTATTCACAGAAATCTTCCTCTGCTCATTCAGCAGGCTTCTACAGATCCAGGAAGAACACGGTGAGCTCAGGAGGTCTCCTCAGCAGATATAATTACCAGTGTGAGTGACGCTGCTCCTTAAAGTTGTTAAGAAACAACAAAATGGGATAAAAGCATTAACATTTAAAACAAAAAAGGAGGGAAATTTCCCTCTCCTTCTTCCAACACTTCCAAAATATTATAAAATAGAAAAATAGAACTTTCCACTTGGGAGTTAAAAATTCACAATTATGTGGGATTTCACCTTTAAATGTCAGTGCTGTTTGTTACATGAAAAAAAACCCTGTCAGCTTAGCCCTCCATGTCTTGCTGGTGTCTGCTTAATAGATAGTTACCTGGGATGATGGATGGCTCTTTGTTAGACCACTAAATGGCTCACAGCCTAGAATAAGCCTGTATTTACTGCCAACATTTGTTTGACTCAAGGATGCAAAACCAAATACGACTCCAAGCAACTCCACCCGACATAAACACAAGAAATGAGAGAGAACTAATTTGTGCATGAGTTTACAGGGCTCCATCAACACTAGTACAACACTGAAGAGACTCTACTCGGCTGATGTTCTGAAACGCTGAGAGACAGCAGAGCGGGGAGCAAGGAGAGTCACACACACCCAGCTGACTGCTGAGGAGGCTTGAGACCCGATGGCACTCCTGACTACCAATGCTGAACAGATACGTGTGGTTTTTCCCCACAAAAGGACCATTGCACAAGCAAGTGGACTAAAATCTCATCATAGGTTGGCCATCAGGTAGCTGACTGCACACTGGGCTGGTCCTTACCCACCCTTCCATGCTCTCCTTCTCTGCCTGCTAGAGACAGTCAAAGAGCTTTCTCAGCTAGCTTGGAAGCACACCCCACTTTTGGTCTACAGAGTCCACACCCCTTATTATCTTCCAGGATCACACCGGGCACTCACCACTTGCAGAAGGCCCTACTATTCCTGTCACAAGCCACTTGCACAACTCATCTTGGCCAATTACCTGCCAGGTATGACCCACAACTCCCTTGCTATTTCCCCGCCGGATCTCTCCTGAAGAGAAATCACAATCTCTGACAATATGGTGCTATGCAGGCAGATGGCCAGTTAGCAGTTGACAGGCTCATTTGACTTGTGGTCTCCACATAGCCACAATTTGAACCCAGGGCCAGAGAGATAACAATGGAGTGCAAAGGATCTCCGACTATCGTCTCCTCTCTGCCCCTCACCACACACACTCACTCACGCACAATCTGTCAGGCTGATGATTTTCACACACTTTCCTTTCCTCCTTTTGCTAGTCTGGGGCTGGTCCTGGATCACAAGAATTAATAAATTCTTATTAAAACCTGCACGAGACACAGTCCCGCTGCAAGTGCCACGGAAGGTTAATTAGCAAGGATGAGCTGAAACTTTTGTTCGCGTTTCTGACTCACTTAATCTTGTGAGAAGCCAGCAAGCTGACATATCCTGCCTCCGAAGGCGCCAGGACAAGCAGGCTGTTCCCGTGACAGCCAATGCGAGCTGTCCTCCCGATCCGGTGGATGTATTCCGCAGGTGAAGCCGGAGCGTTATACTTCAAGAAGGGAACATGAGAAGGGAAAGGAGGAATTAACAGAACACGGCGTGTTAATTATAAAGGAGACAGCCCGCTCATCTGAAACAAAAGGGATCTTAGCAAGCCCCACACGCTGCACCTCCCTCGGAATTGGCCTGTTTATAAAGAACCCATCGGGCTCATCCCTGTAACCATCACTCAGCCCCCTCAGCCCCAGCAGTTTTTTGACATGTGAATGTGACACCTTGGCCAACTTTCAGATAATAGGATGGTTTCTCCATCTCAGTGTCTCTCTTTGCCTTTTACATTTTACTTCTATACAGGCACATCAGGAACCTGTTTGCTTCCCTTAAATAATAAAATACAATGAAAAAATCTCAGACAGACCTTAAGCTAGTGCCCCAGTGGAGCAGGAAGCTGCCTGCTCTGTGTCATCCAATAGAAGATAACTGATTCAAATTTAGACCTGGGCTAAATTGCTTTCTTTTGATTAAAGCAAATCATAGCTGGTTACCGGAGAGAAAAAAAATCTAAGAGAGATGAGGGAGTAAGTGCTTTCAGCAGCATAACATGCAGGTAACAACTCTCTCTCCATGTACAACTATCAGGCAGTATAAAAATGTTGCTTAAAGTCACCCCCAGTATAGTGGTGCCTCTCATTTACTTCACTGGGAATCAAAACTGCCCAGCTATTTGCAAGATCTGATACAGGGTGACATATTTCCCTCCCTTTAACCTCCCCTTATTCTTCCCCCCCTCCTCTCTTTCCTGGAAAAATGAACATGCACAGAGATACTGCTCAGAAATGAGCCCTCAGCAGTTTAACTGGAAAAAACCCAACCACCAAAGCCCACTATAGTGTTTATACCTGTGCCCTCTGGCAAAGTTTCTACTGGCTAGAGGTGTGAGTAAGATGCTGTGAGCAATCTAATTGCTCCCTGCAGGTCCTTGCTCTTGGACACAGCTCTCAGGACAGCTGAGATTTCGCCTTCTGGACACACAGAAGTCTCCCAGGGCTTTAGGTAATTTGCACTGCGTTCTAACACTGGCAACTATATCTTTGGTTAAATCATATTAATATACAGATCTGGGAATTAAAGACTTCACTTCCCAGCTTTCTCCAGCTAGTTAGCTGCTGCAAAACCTTTCTCTTTTTAAAACACAAAATTAAAATCAAATTTGTTACCTGAAGAGAAGAGGTAGAAATGAAAAAGCTTTGTTGAGGCTCTGTGCCCTGTTCTTTTTACCCAGGTGTCACTTGATACATGAAAATCTCTGGATCAGTTTTTCCTCAATTCAACCAACCTTTTCTTAATTATTAATCTTTTATAAAATGAAATCTACTTCATGCTCTCAGCTTCCTCTTTGATACAACAGGCTGCTATTTTTAAGGTTCAATCCATCTCCCTTAGTTTCTATTTTTTCCCAAGGCAATATTTCTGTCAACAGCAATGCAGCAGTGGGGTTTTTTTGTTGTTTGGTGGTTGTTTTTTGACCAGGGAAAATCTGAACTATGCAGTTCCACTGAAAGCTGAATGCTTACAGCTCCAGCCCAGCAAAGCCTCACTTGCAACATTCAGGTCACTGCACAGACACTATTGGGCCACTCAATGTTTAACATTAGGATCACACTTAGAACTCCTCTAACAGAACTGCCTCCCCAGCAAGCTGAGAAACATAGAAACACAAAACTGTAATAGAGATGGCCAGTACTTCACAAGATTTGGCTTCCTGTAGGGGGAAATGGAGGGCATTTCCTCCCAGCCTGTGGAATATTATCATGCAGCTGGTAACACTGGAGTTATTGAAGAGGAAAACAGACTATCAAAACCAAAGGTACGACAACAATGCTGTATCCTAGCAAAACCCTGAGTCCTCATCCTGCAGGCAGGAACATGGGGGTCTCCCACACCTGTAGGCATCAGCACAAAGACCAGCAAGCTGCAGAAAGACTGGACAGGAAAGAGATTTCATCTGAGCAAGACTGCACTTCATACATAGGTACACACATACACACACACAGCAAACCTACCTGCACGATCCATGTCACTTGAGGCAGGTCTAGTCCACGTGCTGCAACGTCCTTTAAAATTAATAAGGAAATTACTTCAGTAAAAATGCTTTGAAGACATCAGCAAAGTAAGAAATCTTCTGGCATGGCAATTATGCCAGGGAACAACAAGCTATGGAAGTAGGAATTTTACATGCCTTATTTGGGGAGAGACAGACCAAAGGTCAGAAATAATGTTGAGGGTTTAAAACACAAGGAGTATTGTTAACAGACTAATACAATAGAAATGATCCACTACTATGGCCCAAAGCCTGGAGGATATAAATCCACCTGTTTCAGGAGAGTGGCGTTGAGTTACAGCAGTCTGTTACAGTCCCTTTATAGCATATCTGAGAGAATCAACTGTCTTAATGGTAGTGATACCTTTGGTCCTTCAGTTTGTTTCACTGATGAAAACACATCTGCTCATTAGGCACCTACTACCCAAACAGTGAGAGAGGTAGAAGGAAATCTCTGGAAGGCAACACTATTTCTGAGCACACCTTTCTTCACAGAAAGCCTAAGAATTAAAACCCAGCTGCTTAGGATGAAGAGGAAAATGGCCATACAGGCAATGGTCAATGAAGTGGAATGTCCAAAGATGCCCTCATCTCCACCTACAAATCATTAGTTGTTTCCTAGGTGATGGGCTGAAGTTGAGGAGCTTGCAGGTCCCCTTTTTGGTCAACAAACAATTTATTAGAACCTGCAGGAAGCTGGAGTACAGCTCGAGGAGAGGGGACTTCAGCTACCCCTGAGATTTCCACCAGTCTTGCTCTGATTTGGAGAAGCAAAACTCAGCCCTGAAGAAACGAGCCTGAAGCTGCTGTCAGGATTGTTATTTGATGTGCCAGCTGGTGAGAAAACCCATCAACTTGGAGAAGGACTTGAATGGGACCCTTTAGTTATCCACAGCCAGTGTAGCTCGAAAAAACATACCCTTTCAAAGAGAAAAGTGAGTGTAAATACTGTTCAGAATGGAGAGAGAGCATAAACATGTTTCAATCTCCCTTCTTGATTTTCTGTTCATTAGTAATGTCCTCACATACTCCTTGGATTTTACATTCGCCACACACAATAGCAGAGCAGGTGTGCAGATTTAACTCTGTTAGGAAATGTTTTGGAACACATGTATCTTTTAGCTAGTTGCAAAACAGAATATATTAAGAACGTAAGCAGGAGCTTAATGTACTAAAAATGTGTCAGCCACCCACTGAAGTGTTTTCATGCAACTCCCACACACGTTAAAAGACTCGGAAGCTGATGTTTTGGCAGCAAAGGCCTTCCCATAAGCACTAGCCAGGTTGCTTTGTGACTCCAACTGCAGTAAAAGAGGAGACACTTTCCACAGCGCCCACTCTGAAATAACACACACTTTCGCTCCAACACGCTCATTAAGCAGCGACTTGTTCCCAGAGTCAGAATGAACAGATGTACAAAAAGCCATTTAAAGAAGGTTGGAGGAAATAAATCAAGAGAAGTCGGGGAACGTGTACAGCAGTTACCAGGATAACAAGCTTATAAACTCTACAGCACAATCAGACAGGAGTGCTGATGCCCGATTCCGATCAGGTTGGCCCTGCTACACATTTCCATGCTGACAAGTCTTTGGTCTTTTCCTATATAGTGCTCTTTCTCATAGCCAGTAGTCTAGGAAAGGCTGTATTTGATGGGAAGGCTCCGACCTTGGGGCAGGGTCAACTTACCCAAAATAAACAGATAGCCAAGCTGCCCCTGTGGTCAGGAGCAAGCACCTCCAACAGGGGGAAGAGGAGGAGACAGAAAGGGCAGGAGCTATCCCTCTCATCCATCACGATTTTTTCTCTCCTCTTCTAAGATACCTTTTCTCCACACCTCTGGCTGGGAAAATACTGCTGCAGACAGTATTGTTCTCGTGTGCACCAACCAAAGCATGCAGAGAAGTTGAACAGTTAACCAAAAGCCTAATAAATAGCCAGCGACAACATTTTAGGAGGAGGCTTTCTCCCATCATCAGCCTTGCATTCAGTACTGCCTTTACAATCCCACCAACTCCACTCAGCTGTTACTGACACGTATCAGCAGCTATTCTCCTGGGGTTTAACTTGGCTTTCCATCAGAAGTGTCCTGGGATTTACTAGTAATTGGAGTGTTTTGCAAACTCTCAAAGACTCCTCAGTATCAGTCCACCTGCGTCTCCTGTAGCTCCTTTTCCTCAAAGACCACAGCAGACAGCAGCAAGGTAGAATTAGGATAAAAAGTTTTGAGTTGATTTGCTTTCCCCTGCTGGCAGAGCCCAGGAGCTTCCCACTTCTCAGATCTTTAGAAAGTATTTGTGGGTCACCATACCAGGAAAGAACACAACTCAAGCAACAGTTACCCACTTTTACTAGCACTACATTTATTCCACACACAGAATCACCAACCTGCCAGTGCTCTTCCAAGAAGCCCAATAGACTTCTAATGTACTACTTTTCCACTGCCCCAGACAGTATTGCCCTTCCCATGCGTGACCTCACACCACCATTCCTTAATAACAGGGAAATCTGGAATATGAATTGCTGACCTAGAATCAGCAACTCACCACTGATTCCTTTCAGTGGACAAATTAAGGGAGAATGAAGTGGCATCTAAGAGGAGAAAAGAGAAATAACCTGCACCAGTGCAATTTTAAAGAAAACCCAGGTGCCAAGCAAATGTGATGACCTGAAGCCTTAACCATATTCCTGCCCTGATCCCAACTGCAAGCCACAGAACGGCACAGTACCAAGGTACAATCCACCCGAGGGCCCCCAGAAATGCTGACATTTCTGCTTCTAACAATTCATGTTACCACCCTGTGCTTGTGGTAATGGGGTACAGAGAGGTGGGGGTGCAAGGGAACAGGGAGCAGAAAGGTCAGACCAAAAGCAAGGCACTGTGGATCCAACAGAGATGGCCACAAAAGTTTTTCAAGGGCCTTGGTTAGCTCAGTCCCTCTCACACAATCTAATTAGGGCAAAGGAAATTGCTAAAGTTGCTTTTGAAAGACACTCAATGGTGAGGTCTTGAAGGCCCTGAGCTTGACAATTGGCTGCCTACATGAGGCCTAGAAGTACAGATGGAAGGCAGCTTGCTCAGGTGCCAGGCTGTCAGTTGGATTAAAATGACTCATTTATTTACCAAAGAACCTCACAAAGTGCTTTAGCTAACAGGCAGAGAGGGCCTAACGGCTCTCCAAGCTGGGGAAGAAGCTCTCTCGCCTTCCCGGCCTGCCAAAAGTCATTACTGCCGAGTGTGGAAAGCCATCAGCAGGGTAGAGACCCCCGTCGGCAGGGTGACAGATTGGGCTGCGTAATCAGAGGAGGAAGGGGAGAGCACAGAAGCTGTCAGAGGCGAAAGCTCTTGGCTGGGGCCGCCAGAAAACTGGCAAGATGAGTTAGCGTGACTGAGTAAACAGCAAACAATCTCCAAATGATCTTTCCTCTCTCCCTGGAAGAGATGAACTTGTTTAAAAGGCACATCCCAAAGGAAGCTGCAAAGAACTTCAGTGAAGGAGAGAGAAATAAATCGGGATGAGACCCTCTGAGATACACGGCCCTTCTTTATTTTCTTGTCTGCCAGCTCACATTGTCTGGCAAAAATATTTTATGGAATATATTAATATACATTTGACATAGAGCAAATTAATAAACGGAACAGCAGGTCCCATTGCTTACTAGAGCGGAAAGATGGGTGGAGAACATGGCATAAGGGACAAGGGAAGGACGGCAACACTATCTGTGTTGCTCTTTTGTGAGCCAGGTTTCAAGATTTCGTGGGCACAAAACGTGATTTTGCAGTGAAAAGAACAGAACCCTCTTTCTGCAAAACCTTTTTGCTGATATGAAGGAAAGCATCAGAAAAAGCAATGCCCTCGGAGGCAGGAGGTGGTCACAGTGCCTGGCTGCCCTTTGGACATCTGCGTTGGGGAGGCACCTGTAATGTGGGACTAGTGCAAAGTGTATCTCTATATTAAGGTGTCCATATGGTCCCCATTACTGTGGTAACAGGCCACCTCCTGGTTTCAATGCATTTGTCCTCCCAACATCTCTGTAAGATAGAACAGTGCTACTATCCCCATTTTACAGATGGGGAGCTGAAGCACAGAGAGATTTTGGACTCAGACACACAACTTACTGTGCTTAACGTGCTAAGCATGTGCCAGCTGAGCCACAGTAACCATAACTGTCAGGATTTGCATCCCTGCTTTGCAGTAAATGCAAAGTAGCTTAGATGGAAATGAAGGAGGGTTACGATAAATGCATTACTTTACACTACCCTCTTCACGGCAATCTGGGTTAATTCACATTACCTCCCATTTATGACAGGTCAGGAGCAAACACACAACTATTGCTGCTCAGCTGACATGTGGCTACTTGCCTTGTCATCACAATTCCATCTCCACTTGCGCAGAGTCTGTGGCATGGCAGGAAATCAAACCACATCTCCAGTGTCTCAAGATGGGGATCCCATCTACTGGGATTTCTTTATCCAACTTATTCTTCCTCCCTTGCCAACAGCTGTACATTTCCTGCAGATTTTTCCTGTCACAGGCTGCATTTCCCTTTTGAACAGTCTCACCCAGGAACTGATATCCCAGTGATTGCAACGATTCCATTTTCTCTTTGTCTAAAATTGAGCATTCACTGTCTTTCCAAACTTATAAGCTGAAATTTCAGTTTAACAAGACATGCCCCTGAAAATTCTCAGTTATAGACAGCATGCACATGAAGCATAACAAAGTTCAGCTATTTATTATTTAGAATTTACCAAACACTTTTTATCTTCAAAACACTTGAACTACACCACTGAGTGATTTAAGCTTTGCTATCCTCCTCAGCTAAGACACTGACTTATTACCTCTGTACACAGGTAAACCAAGTTATAGTTACAATTATGCACTGCAAAGATGCATTTTGACCTTGATCACATCACTGAAAGGTTGTACACACACCCAGGGCCAAGACTAGCACGTAACAAGTACAGTTTTACAGGTGACACAATACATAATTTGGCAACACTGAAACCAACACTCCTATGCACACGGCAGCCCTAGTTTGAACTCAGACATTAAAAAGGTAAAATTCACCCCCCACTCTCTGAAAAGAAAAAAAAGGGCAACTAGTTTCCTTTAAGAACAATCTGCTGCAGGAAGAGGAGTCATTTCAGAGCTGGAGAAGGTTTCTCAGCTCTAATTACTCCCGATCGCTGTAATTTACAAGTTTGCGGTGGGTAGAAATCGCCAAGATTCACACATTTTCAGATCAACAGCTGCCACTATTAGAGAGCAAATCGTGCAGCCTTCTGCACCACTGCAGCAGGCTAGCTGTGGCACCCACAGGTCACAAACGAGGAGAGGAAGGTGCCACCACAGCACAAGGGTGCCAGCAAACTTCAGTAGAGGACAAGAATTTCTCCCTCAGCACCCTTGAAGGAAGCTTGAAGGGCAAAGCACGGAGAGCAGCAGAGCGTGTGCATTTCTAGTGACACCATTCTCTGGTTGGGCTTCCCTTCCATCCCTGCAGGTTTTTGTTTTTAACCTTGGGGTAGTCATTAAGATGGGAAATATCACATTACATCCAATTTACCTGGCAGTTCTGGGGCATACTACAAATTAGGATTGCATTCTACTGACTGTATGTAGAGGGCAAGGTTCCAGCTTCAAATGATCAGATTTTTCCAGACATAAGACCATGCAAAATACTTTGAGGCCTCTTGTATCAGACATAGGCTTTTTCTGTATGTGGTAAAAGGTCATGCACATGTTTGCAAAGAGGGCACTGGTCCTTATTTAACATGTGAGATGCAGAAAAAGGAGATGACTTTCCTCAAGGTCAGACAGTGAGCTGGAATTAGAGCTCAGTGCCAAATCCTCTGCTCTACCATTAGGTACCAGGCAGGCCCATTAGCGTGGAGCTGCAAAGGGACTCCAAGTTACTTACAGTGCAAAGCAAGATGCCAGTCTTGGATTTCAGGAACGCTTGGAAGACCTCTGTTCTTTCCTAGAGGATTGAAAGAGAAGAATGGAAGACTGCTTATGCACGTTACAATCAAACATAAAGCAAATTAGCTAATGTAACAATTAAGCAACTATGCCTTGCTCACTAGATCATGTACAGCTTCAAAAGCAAAGGACTGGACTACTCTAGTTTCAGTCAGACTCTTCCTGTAAATGTAAAAAAATATACATCTATGGCATACAGTTGTGGTCCTGGGTAGGAAGGCAGAGCATCAGGGGCAAGCCTGAGTGCCTTTGTTCAAACGAAAGCAGCCAACACCTCCAGGGTTTGCACAGAAGCATGGCCTATGGATGTTAGAAAGCAGTTACTGGTTTACATGGAGAGGGGATCCAAAAAAGATTAGGCAGCAGCAACAGCAACAGAAGCACTGGCATACCTTATGGGCAGCACAGGCTTTTGTGAATGCAAGAAAAAGCTGGACATCTTGTCTGTCCAGTCACAAGATGGGCAGGATAAGCCCATTTGGTTGACACAGTGATATAATCACATCACAAGAGATCAGCTTCATCATGTGCCCAATGAGGCATGCAGACAGTCACTGAACTGACTGAGTAATTATTAAGTACTGGGGATGCTCAGCTGCACAGTTGCTCACATGAACTGTTGTGGGATAAGTCTTCAAAGTAACAGGGCAGGAGGGAAGAGATCTTGGCTAGAAACCCCTGCCCAAGGGGGCAAGGAGGCAGGACTCCTGGGACTGCAGGCATCTGCCACAGAGCTCCCAGGATACCCTCCCATGGCCTTCCCACAAGAAAAGGCCTCGTGCTGGTGAGGGCCACCAACAGGGCTGCTGACACTGGGATGAAGGTTGTTCCTTCCTGTGAGTGTCAGAGGCAGGCGCTCCCCAGCCTTGTCCTCATTGCTGGTCTGCATCAGAAGAATTCCTGCAGCCCCACTTCTACCACGAGCTCAGGCTCCCAGGCAGGGCTGTCCACAGCCCCCACACCCCAAATTACTCCACCAGTAGCCTGTGAGCCATTGAGCCAGAGAACTGCAGGAATCCACCAGTATGGCTCCTCACTTACCTTCAAAAGGGCTTTGTCAGTCCCCAAACCTTCCTAAACACACTCCAGTTAGTTTAACTGACTACTTTGGGGTGTGTTGTTTTCCTGACACAAGCAACAGAAACCGATTCTTCAACCCACGTTACATCCTGATATTTGCTATCACACAAGACAATCTCTGAGCACTAACAACCAAAGGCCTCAGTGGCACATGGTCTTCATTTGCCAGTACAACCTACCCACCTACACTCCCCCTCTTCTTAGCTATGGGAAATAACCACACACACACACACTCCTTTGATCTGATTCCATTTACTCCTTTCCTTTTCAGAGCTTAGGCTGTCTCTGGCCTCAGAAACACCAAACCCATTTCCCTCCTGTGCCTTTTGCTTCCTCCTTCTAAAGTATCCTTGTTCCCATGTTTCAAAAGCCTTCCTTCTCAGAGTTCTAGAGATTAACTGAATGTCCTGTTATGCTGATGATATAGAAGGAACCTCACACATTTGACTCCCAGCTAGGGGTACTGTTCCAGGAAAGAAGGGAAACTTGGGCCTTGCTGACACACTGAATCCTCTGCTGACAAAAATTAAAGAAGAGAGCACGCTGTATCTTGTTGACAATGACAGCAGCCGTGCTCAGCAGTACCATATGGGATCCACAATTTAGCTCCATTAATGCTCTTAATTTGAAGACATCGAGCACTAATTACACACTGGGTACTAAAAAGGCAAAACCCTTCCCCTGGTGCCAGCTACTTAGTGGTGTTCTGTTGGCTTAACAGCTGGTCAGGGTAGAGTTGGGCCAGACCAGGCCTGCTCACTTGCTCAGGCAGGCAGGTTGAGGAAAGGCCAGACTGCAGGGACAGCAAAGCACATGTTTCTGGTCTCCACAGGATGGGAATGAGAAAGAAAAAAAATGGCTCTTCACCTCTTGCTTCATCAGAAGAGCTCTATTCATTTGTGATCTCTGCTGTGCAGCTCAGAGTAGAGCAGTAACTCTCTCCATCACAGATCAAGGGCAGGATCAGGGGCTGAACTTCCAAGGCAGGTCCCTCAGCTACTGAAACGCTGCAGCACCAGTTCACTGGCCTCTCAGCTGTCTGTAGCAAGCTTGAATCTCATTGACCAAACCTATCCAGCTAAAACCTAGACTTACTTTGGGGTAATCACTGTTAATTGCTATTATTCCATCTCAGGGAAAAGAGCAGTGTGTCAAGACACTGTTCTTCAAAACCAAAGCCAAACTGCTCCATCCCCATCTAATGGGGCAACTTAGTAGTAATGTTTCAGGGCTTGGATGAGGCTTTCCTTTGGCATTAAAAGCCTGTCTTGACTGCACAAGAGGCTCCATCCTCATCTAATGGGGCAACTTAGTCAGTAGTAATGTTTCAGGGCTTGGATGAGGCTTTCCTTTGGCATTAAAAGCCTGTCTTGACTGCACAAGAGAGAACCATGGATACGTAAATGGTTTAGTGCACCCACTGGGAATACAGAATGGCTCTGTCAGCCTGCTGAAATAGCACCTCTTGCCTCTTCAGCTGTGTTTTTCAGATATAGCTACCAAGCTACTTTCCAGAAGTGGGACAATATTCTTATTCTCATTAGCAGATGGAAGAGTGAGGCCCCTAGAGGTGAAATGATTCTCTGTCCTCTCTTCTGCCCTCCTCGACAAAATAATAAATCAGAGGGAATACAGAATAAAACAGTGTCCCCTGACATTTTCAGAATGCTTACTTCCTGTTCCATGTTGCCATGCAGGCGCAGAAACTGTAAGCGTGCAGAAGAGAGAGATGAACGTTCAGGTTGTTCTGACTCCAGCCCTCCTGAAAGGACCTTTAAGAGGAGCTCATAGTAGAATTCCACTTGTTCACAGCTGGAGAAAAAGATGATCATCTTGTGGTGTTTTTCAAACTGTGAGAAAAACAAGAAAATTGCACATAACCATTTCCATAGGCCTCTCTCACTGCCACGATCACTGTAAGATCTAGGTGACTTCCACTTCCAGAGACATGATTATCCAGGAAAGGATGACGGAGTTTGACACCAAATACTGAGCCCACAGAAGGAGTACATGAGTACACGCTGCACAGGTATCTCAGTGCCAGCATGAAAGACACAACAGCACCTCGGCTCTCTTGTGGCTCCCTGTGCACTGGATGTACTTCAAAGCCCTAGATCTATCCTTGACAGAGTAACAGATAAAGGAGTTGGAAAGGGCAAAGGGCTACTTAGTAATATAAATGCAAACAGAGTCTCACCTTGCATTTCTCAAGGATAAAAGCTGCTAATGTGACAAGCCTCAATTTGCTGGGGACCACCACGACATACTGCTTGAGCTTCTCCGGAACAGCAAAGGTTTCCTGTTCCATACAGTTTGATGAAGTACTGGCTTGTCCATCCATTTGTGATGCTGGTTTGATCTGGGTTTCATCTGCTATGGAAATGCTGACGGGATCATTCAAACTGATATCAGCCAGGCGTGTTACTCCTAAATCGTAGAAGATGAAAAATACATGAGGGTCAGTCTGGGGTGCTGCTGGGGAAGGTGATGAGATAGTCACACAAAAAAACCAACTAACACAATTCCAGTGAAAAGCAGCAAAGGGCAAGGAGCTAATGAGCCTCAGACACTGACAGAACACCCCTGCAAACTTCAGGCCTTCTGGGGCTTAACTGCTGCGCACTCCACCAAAAGCATCACAAGCTGCTACTTCAGCCATCTGGGCCATTTTACATTATATAAAGGTTTTGACTAGACAGACAGTGTTTAGCAGTCCTGTTTTCTAACAGTGTGTGTGGAAAAAAACCCAACACACCTTCACACTATCAGAAGTACAGGAGTCAAAAGGCCTGGCTCAATTCCTGCCTCAGCAACTGACTTCTTGCATGACACCAAGCAAATCACACTCGGCTGTCCTGTCATTAGCTTTTTGCCTTAACTCTGTATTTGTAAAGCAAAGAAACAAACCAGTGCTTCCCAGGTTCATGGTGAATTTGATCTGGAATTTCAGAGACATGTATAAGGACCATGTAAGTATATATAAAAATTCCAGTAACACAGGACAAGTGTCATAAGCCCAAAGAAATCAGTAGGCATAATTCCACTTCTGCAAAGCACTTCAGACTGGGCTGTAATATAATCAGACTCAATCAACTATTTTGTAGTTTCCTGTGAATTATTCAGCTAGAAGAGACACCATCTATCTATATCCTACCTTCTGTGAGGGTGGCTGAGAGCAGGACATTCTGACGTGCCTCTCTCTCGGCATTTAAAGCATTGAGTATCACCGTTACATCCTTCTCAAAGCCCAGGTCCAGGATCCTACAAAACCAGCAGAGGTGATGAAAGATGCTGCTGGAAGGAATGAGGTGAAAGTCTTCATACTACATAAGCCAGTCATGGAGAGGGGAAGTGCTAGAGCTGATCAGATCTTTGGCCCATCTAGGTTCATGCTCCATCTTCAACTTCTGCCAGGGTCAGAAGACACTGAATCTTTGCAACGGATAATTGTACAATAATCTGTCCAAAGGGGACATTTCTTCCTAATCCCAGCCATCTGGTGCTTGGCTGAGGCAACCGAACATGAACGGTTTAAGATCTCTCATTATTATTTCTTGTTTGTATGTATGTAGTGAATTATGATGCAGAAGGTACCATAGTTATTTTCCACACCAAAACACCTGGAATCTTACCTGTCTGCTTCATCAATAATCAGCCACTGAGTGCGACGGAAATGAATACATTCTGTGGACTTGATGTGATCAACCAGGCGACCAGGAGTTGAAATGAGGATGTTTATTCCTTTACGTAATCTGTTTAGATTAAAACCAAAACAAAAAACACCCACAAAAAAAACCAAACCACAAACAACCCAAAACAAAACAGAAAACACAAAAAATAATAAGAAACAAGAAAAAGAGAAAGGAAAGGAAAACATCCAAGTTAGCAATAATTCTGGAATAGGAACCTGGAGTGAGGAACTGGAACCTACAGAGGAAAACATTATGGCTATAGCATAAAATTCGCAAGGATGGTACTTTCTCACTGATTAAAACTGAAATCTATTGCACAGCTAAATTCTACCCTTGATCATCATCGATACTCAGAGGCATACTGAGTGATAAGGACAGGGTAGAAAGAACTATTAATACTACTAAAAAAATCCAAACCACCCAAGCTAGGTTTTCTTTTCTAATCAAGTACTTCTGTTACTGTCAAGAGTAAACTTCTTTCACTTCAATTCTTGAAAAGGGAAAAGAAAGAGATTTTTAACACCAGGAAATCTCTTCTCCAGAAAGCAATTTCCCCCATAACAAATACTGGAGACAGCACTCGGTGGTAAGCAAATACAGGTGTTTGTCAGAAGAGTTAAAAAAATACTGACACAAGAGAACATCTTCTCAGAAGGCTCATCAGCATTTTAGAAATAGATCCAACTGGGGGAAGTGAATGCTTCCTGTCTGTGTAAGATCCAGGGGGATCACAGCTTGATCCAAACTCACAATCCTCTCTCCTGGTAAGAAAAGCACTCTAAAGAAGAGCAACAGATAAAACACTGTAGAGCAGAAGAACCCAAAATACAATTTAAGAACTTGGCTTCCTACCTGGCTTTTTCCGATTTTCTCTTTTCTCCCCCCATTAGCACTCCAGGCACAATCCAGGCAAATGGCTACAGGGGGATCACAGCTTGATCCAAACTCACAATCCTCTCTCCTGGTAAGAAAAGCACTCTAAAGAAGAGCAACAGATAAAACACTGTAGAGCAGAAGAACCCAAAATACAATTTAAGAACTTGGCTTCCTACCTGGCTTTTTCCGATTTTCTCTTTTCTCCCCCCATTAGCACTCCAGGCACAATCCAGGCAAATGGCTACAAAAAAGAAAACCAAGACCAATATAGATTCTTCTTAATGAAGGGACAGAGCCTAATTCAAAAAATGTTGTTTCTCAGCAAAAAGAGAAAGGACTGGGGCTGACAGCAGTGTGCATCTGATTTGATCTAACACATACAGCCCACATGCACTCTCTCACCCACAGCTACATATCAATGGCACCTTTAGTTCTAGCCATGTAACTTGCTTCCCACGTCGTCTAGGAAGATAGAAACGCAATCATCTTTGCACCAGTTCCAATCACATAGTAAACTTCTTTTCCTTCTCCCCATGTAGTCTAAATGTTCAAAGACAAGCTACAACGCTATTTCTTTATCTTGCCTTTAAGTAGTATCTGCCTGTGGTCAAGGAAAGTTTCAGAAAAACACAGGACCTATGAAGTTTATATACACACACCCCTACATGCACACAGTCACCGTGTCTGTGGATATTAAATATCAGTCTCATTGATACTGGCAGGAGTTTTTGCCACTTACTTTAATGAAGTCCAATCCCTCATTGAATCCAATATTGCCCAATATTTACAGGGGAGATAATCAAAGCACAGTAGTGCCGTTGCCTCACTCGAGAGGAAATGCAGGACAGAAGCAGAGCACAGCTTGTAAAGATCACACAAATGCATGACTACTAAATAGGCTTAAGTTTGCACGGGTCACTGCTTGCCAGAAATGCTCCAACAAAATAGTTACTACAGAAAGAGTTTCTTTTTAAGGCTTAAAATAAGGAAGATGTCTAAGCAAGATGCAGGCAGTTGGCATTAAACTAACTGCGTCAGGAGCAGCCCAACCAACCTTTTTCTCTCTCAGTAATTACACCATCATACTAAACCCTCCAGTCAGACCACAATCTAAATCTTCTGCTTTGGGTCACTATGGCAGTTTACACTGGACTCAATGGTCACTACACATTATACTTAACAAAGAAAAATTAAAGGGGGTCCGTCCAGACTTCACGCTTTGAAGGACATTGAAAGTCTACTCATAACAACTTCTAATTACTATGGAAAAAGACTGAAATACTTTAAACTTCAGCATGACACAACAAAATCTTACTTGGTAATTCCAGCACTAAAAAACACTTGGAAAGTGCCTTATTATTTCAAGGAAAAAACAGAAGAGGGACTGGGAATATAGATCAGATAAACGACTTGGATACCTTCTAACCTCATGGTAAGATACTCTGCCTCCATTAAAGGAAAGCACTATCATTTAATGATTTTAAAAGCCTTCTAATTTCTCTGGCTATTCAACTGGCAACACAGTTCACCAAGTTCTACTCCCCCACCTGAAACCCATCTGTCAAGTATTAGTTTCAGCAAAACAGCGCGTGTCATTGTGAGAGTTTCCATTCATAACTCAGACTGAAACAATGACAGGTACTTCTAAAAACAAAACACTGAAAATCAGCTACGCTTGTTTATGAAAACATGTGCAACTAAGGTGCCATAATTGAGCACTTAATTCTTTATGTGATAGTTTAAAACATGCCACAGGGAAATCACGTGCTTACAAACAGATTTATCTTTAAGGACCACGCATCTTGCCAGATGCTGGATTTCCTTAACCATTCCATTGAATTCACAGGAACTGAAGTTGCTTTGCCTCTTGCAGCAAGAGGCTCAAGGAATAAGAAGAAAACAGAGCACTGAATTCTTACCTTAAGTAGCTTCTGCATTGTTTCAAAACTTTGGAGTGCAAGCTATGGAAATCAAGAAAAGAAAGTGAGCTCTGAAAAAGTTCCTGGACTACAAAGCTGGCCTACAAGCCCCTTTGGCTCAAAAATCTGTAAACTGTATGTGTATCATCAGAATTCTAAAGATGTCCTTATCTTTTCCTTTAGAAGCTCCTTATTATTTTATTCTCTTGCATAATCCTTCTTTTATTATATTGGGACCTGTTCAAAAACCTTGCTGTTGGTTCAGCTCCACAAGCCAGCTCTCAGAACAAGAGAGACTTCTGCTGGCCCTGTGAATGCTCCAGGGAGAAAACAAGCTGAAGCCACTCAAGATTTTGCCCCACAGGAAGAGTAAAGGGAAAATGGCACAATTTCTGGAAGAAAACCACTATGAAAAGAAAATGCACCTGATCCACAGAGTGATCATGTCTGTATCTTCCTACCTGTGTTTCACAGTCAGCAGAACAGAGATGGTGTACACAAAGCTTGCACACCTCATGTCTGGTCAGTAGGAAGCATTTAGCTGTTGGGTTTCATGTGCTGTCTGACAGCCATTTCTGCTGTGGCAGTGGAGACTGAGAAAGGCAATAATGCCTCCCCAGCTCAGTCACAGACTGAGTATGTGAGCAGGGCTTAGTTATGGAAGTAAAACTATCCTAAATATGTAAAACTATTTTAAATAAATAAATGCTCTGACTACACATGCTATGTACTATATTTGCCAAGCTCTCAAGAAAGGCCATTGCTTTCAATATAAAGCTAAAGTAATACCAACTGTAATTACAAATTATCTTCCCAAGTAGTCTCCAGCATCCCTTTAAACAAGCTCAGGAACAGTTTCCCCTACACTTGGTATTCATACAGCATCCTACGGAGGCAGTAAGTTTGCTGCTGTAAAAATTTAAATAGCTTCAGAGCTTTCTCCTTTCACAGAACTGAGCTGAGATATTGCACTGCAGGTTGTGTAAAATACTGTGCCCCAAACTAGATACCTGCAATCAATTCTCCACATGGAAGTTATTATCATTTGACATACCAAAAAAATAAATAAATAAAAGGTTGATACCCTCCTCTGAAATTGCCTTTGTGATTGCAAATAATATAAATCAAATAGAAGAGAGTTCAGTGGAGAAACCAACTCTGGGAAGCCTCATCTTCAGCATTCACTTCTGGATTTGAAAAGGGCTTTAAAAATGAAACCTTTGTATAAACCTACACATTGGCAAAGCTGATTTCATTGGTTTTGCTTGCTCTCCCTGTGTGAGCCAGGCAAGCTTCTGCCTGCCCTGCCCTGAGCTAGGGAGTTTCTCCAGGACTCACTTATTTCCAGCTGCATATGTAAAACTCAAAGAGATTTCTTCTTTCTTTGGTATGGCACTGAACAAAAATGACAACGTGCATCCTGAGAGCAAGTTCTTTCTGTGAGGGCAAGACCTGAGCAGAAGGACAGACCATGTATCCTAAGACAGTCCCTGGTGGGCTCACATCTACACACTAAATATCAGTGTTCAAACACTCTGAGACAAAATCAGAAAGAAGAAAAGCCACGTACCTCTCTTGTTGGGACCAATATGAGTGCGTAAGGCCCATCACTGCGCTGCAAACAGAGAATACGAGGCCCACTAAGAAGAATGTAGCACTGAGAAATGAACGCTTCCACACCTAACTGCTCTTAGCCAACAAAGTGACTTCTGAAGGGGTTTAGTACAAGTTCATATACAACAGTTGGGGGTATTCCCCCCCTCCCAGCTTTTAACAAATCAACAGTCTTTCAACTACTGATACTGCATTGCCTTCTCTTCCCTGCTTGGAAACCTGCTCACAGTCATAGCCAACGTTTTATTCCATACACATATTGTTTCACTCTTGTATTTCTGAGTTGCATAAATACTTCCATGTTTGATGCTCAGCAACAATCTGTAGGTAAAAGGTGCAGAAAGCAACAATCCAGGACGGGTTGGAAATGTTTCATCGCATAAGGAAAGTCAGGATCTCTTTCCATAAAATGCACAGGAGATGGCAGATCTGCAGCAGTCTTTTCTGGTCAACCAGATGAACCAAATTGGGAGCAATTATTCTGTTTCACCTACCTGTATTTTGGATTCCATCCCTTGCAGAGACTGTACAAGTGGAATTCCATAGGCAAGAGTTTTACCTTTTTAAAAGGGAAAAATTTGGAAGGTTTTCCATCAGTAAGACCTGTGTAAGCCATAGCAAACTAAAGTACCATTCAACCTACTATTCTTAAACTGATGTCAGAGTCTGGAATACTTTTAATTAAGTATAAAGTTCCCAGAATGGAAGATTGACAGGGGTTCACCAAAGAGCCAATTGAAAAACAGAGAGGTGGTGGTATCCCACTAAGATCTACCTAAATAAATATTCCCACCCACCCAAGCAAATGAGACATCCAGACATAGCTTGCTGCAGAGTGTGCACTGTTTAGCTCTGCTGTTTTCTGGCTCTGTGTCTCCAGCATGAGCCTTGGAACAGGCCCCTGTACAGTGGGTGGCAGCTGCACAGCAACAGCCAGTCCCAGCACTGTGCTGATACTGAAGTTTGCACAGCATCTGTCTGTGACACAGCAGTCCCATGTCAGGCTGGGAACATGAAGTTTTGGTTCTATATTTGGGATCCAGTTTAATATGCCCTAGGGAAGGAGACTGACAATTACATACTGACCTGAACCAGTCTGAGATCTCACTAGAGCATCTTTGCCTTGCAGGAGAACAGGAATTGTTTGCTTCTGAACGCTGCGTCAAACAAAACGGGTTAGGAAATATGAATGCCACACAGGTCTGTTTCTAAACTGTTTACCCCAAATTCCATGCATTCATCTCTGCTGTGTAGCTGCATCAGTAGAACTAATTTCTAAGGAAAGCCACTAGGTAGGCATCAGGTATGACAAACTGAAAAAAGATGGTTTTATGATTCAAGTACCAAATTTGAAGGCAGGCTCATAGGTTCCACCTTCAGCTGTACAACTCACTTGCTGTGTAACTTACAAGTTACTTCTCATCCCAGATTTGAAAGCAATAAACCCTGTGCTAAATGGCATAGCATAACAGGTGCTGTGGTCTTCACAAACCAGTGACATAGAACAAAACAATCATGGGCTTTAAGGAGTACTGAAGACAAAGTTTTTATATGAATTTGCTTACCTGGTCATGCTACTTATCTTTAGGACAGTGTTAATTGTGGAGATCTAGAGAGATAATAAAGAGCAGTAAATAGATGTCATTGTCAAACTGTTCTTTTTGTTACTTTTTGTAGTACAACACAGAGCAAAAACCAGAAGACTGATGCTGATTCTCTACATTACTGGTTCAGGGCAACTGGATGTGAAAGTTCCATGTTCTCAAAATACTTCTTAGTTAACCAGAATTACACCATTGCTGGTACATCATGAAATACCAGACTTGTTAAAACACTGCACTCCCAATAGTTTTCTGTGATTTTTTGGTATGATAACTACAGAAAGTGACGGGTGGAACAGTGTCCTTAGGGATGGGTCAGGACACTGGGGAGCACGTTCAGCTAAGAGACTGCAACAAAATCAGGTGAAGTTCTGGCAGGCCTGTCCAAGTCACCATGAGTAAACGTGCATCTCCCAGCTCTCTAACCCACTCCCCACCCAAAGCAGCATGTTTCAAGACACGCAGCCTTGCTGCCACTCACCAGATGTGGATGAAGGTCCAACTGGCTGAAAGAGTCCGTAGTGAAAACATCTTCTTGTACCTGCTGCACCACTTGTCTGAGTCAGGGGAAACAAACAAAACCAAAACAAAACACACGGTGTGGTTAAAAACTGTTCATCAGTAGTCTGTGTAGCAGCTTGCTTTGCCCGAGTAAGGGCACTGAAAGGGTTTTTTGCTCCTATTTATCTAAATATATCTAAGATACCTGTGAATCTTTGGGATATCAGGGTTGTTTCTAAACAGGCTGGATGTCTTAATGAAAGGTTTGCTTTTCTGGCTTTCATTTCGGTTCTCAGTCAACTGCTTCTTAGGAAGAGATTTCTGTGATGAACTTCCCTTCTGCCTGATGTCAGCTTCTATAGCAGGTTTCTTGAAGGTGTTTATTGATGGTTTACGTTTACGTTTGAAAGGTGGGTTTCCATGTGGTGACTGGAGCTTTCTTTTCAGAGCACCAGACTGCTTTAATGTTAACAAACCAGAGAGCAAGAGTTCATTAATGACTGAGAATTAACAACGTGGTTATCATGTTGAACACAAACATTAGCCCACAGATAGACCCCTTAGTTTTGGAATCCCCTGCCCCATAACTAAAGAAATTAAGCTTGATTTTTTGCAGCTAGATAGTTCCTATTCTAACAGATTCACCACCATTCCTGAGACTTCAGATCACTTAAGTGTAAAGAGAAATCTTAAATCATATATAGTGCTCATCTCTACAAAAGCTTCTCTATAAAAGCACCTCTAGCTTCATCAGAAACCAAGCAGAACACACTTGAAAAAGCTCTCTCAAAAGCTCTGCAAATCTCCTGATTACATTAAAGCCATCCCTGCAGGCTTCCTCCGCTCTGTGGCCAGGAGGGACGGCCTTTGCTTCACTCCAACTTATGCTTCTGCCAACTTTCAGCACTTCTGAGCTCTTTATTTCTTCTTCTGAAGCAGTACATTTATTTTACTGATCTTTCAATCGTATTAAGAAAATCTTTTGCTCTCCCCATATCCCTTCAGGAACAATGAAGAAGAAAATTAAACTTAACTTCCTTGGGTCCCCAAAGCTCTTCAATGTCCACAAGCCCTTTCTCAATGAACTTTCCCCCCACCACTGCAAAACTCCTGAAATGTGTGAAACACCAGCACCATCCTGCCCCACTTTTTTCGCTCTTCTCCACTCCTAGTTGCTCACTCTGATTTTCTTCCTATGGCCTATATTGTTTCCAAGCTCTATTACTTTTTTCACTTGTTTCTTCACGTTTTTGGCAACCAACCAAAACCCAACCTCCTCCATCCAACATTCACTACCACAGAAGTGATGGTTGTGGTGCCCTAGCTCCAAGTGCCTAATACAATCAGGGTAAATCCTGGCAATCATTTAACTCTTACATACCTTCGCACAGTATTTTAAGAACTACTAATAAATTCAGAATAACAATTGCAATAACCCAGAATCAATACACCGATAACTTTAAAATGGAACATGTCTATTTAAGCCATTCTTGTTTGCCTTCCCTCAAACTGATGAGAGTAAAGCACCTACTCCTGCGATGCGCGGCATTCCCAAATCTAGTTTACTCTGAAATACGACGACTTCCCCTTCCTGGCAGCACTTCAGAGCAGTTCTATATAAAACACAGACCTGTAAGAGCGTTACCCGCAGCTTCAGCAGCCACCCAAGGAGTCTGAAGCCGCTGGCAAAGCAAGAGAGGTGCAGAGAGCCCAGCTGAAGGGATCAGAGAAGCTCGTACCTCGTGTTTCTCACTACCACACCGCCCAGGGCCGGCCCGTCTCCCTCCCAGCCCCCCGGCCCCTCTGCAGGCACAAGCCCACCTCGGGGAGGGGAAAGCCAA
>NW_009937825.1:0-12576 GCF_000696875.1 Nestor notabilis
TCTGCTCTCTTGAAGTCCAGGGCAGTGAGATATTCCTTATCCTTGTTCTATAAAGTACCTTCACCTATTCTTCATGAAGAGAAAAAATTCTCTGCTGGAAGGTGTGATGTGAAGTAAAATTGTATGATTTTTTCTTTCTCATACAGAAGAAACTTAATTTCTAACACCACCCGCCACCCCCCACCAAAAAAAAACCCAAAAAACAACAACACAAGAAACCCTCAAAAAACCCAAAACCCCCACAACAAAAACCAAACGACCCCCGCAAAAAAACCTGCAAACAAACAAACCACAATAAAAAAAAAAAACCAACAAACAACAGATGTTTCCTACTCCAGAAACAATACCATATACTGATGTATCTCAGAAACCAGCAATTTTATACTGATGCTTTTATGAAAATGCTGATTTGCTGAATTGGAATTCAACAGATTGCATATAACCAAGAGAATGTAATCGGAAATACTCTAGCTATAAAAATACACACCTTAATATGCAGTTGACAAAGTTGCAGTGAACTATAGCTCTGCATGTTCCTAGTGCATTAAGTCTAGGATATTTTAAGTAAGACATTTTTATTTTGTAGAGTGACTTCTTCTCCAATATAAATGAAGTGACATAAATGTAAGCCCTTAACCTGAAGTTCTAGTGCTGTCCACCACCCATGCTGCATTTTCAGCTAGTTATTTTTTAAAAAGTATTTAAATTAATATTGTAGCTGGAGTTACGAGCTGAAAACATGACTACACAGAGTAAAAGCTACCATTATTTAAATGTCAAATTATTATGACTATAGCACCTCTTTGAGCACCTCCACTGTGTTATGCTGAAAACTATCTTGCATTAAGACATGCAACCGTTTTGTTGCAATCTTTAAAGCATATGCATATCAAAAATCTGCCATCCTGCAGTGTTGCACACACAAGTGTGTATTACCTGAGCAAGTTCTTTTTGTTCATTCACCAGTCTGCTGCAGCTTGCTATCATCTGATCTAATGCATAGAGCCTATCCTCAAGGCCTTTAATAGCCTTCATGTTCTGATTATCTAGTTTGGCGATAGTTTGGCGACATTCTGCCAGAAAGGGTTGGATGATCCTTGGATCAAGCTGGAAA
The DNA here is from genome assembly GCF_000696875.1 of Nestor notabilis. Lineage (NCBI taxonomy): Eukaryota > Metazoa > Chordata > Aves > Psittaciformes > Psittacidae > Nestor > Nestor notabilis. The sequence goes on from NW_009937825.1 coordinate 1,115, forward strand.
AAAAAGGGGAAATACAAAAACGTTTATTAGCAGTTGACATCCTGAAAGGTGATGTGAGCTACTTAAATGCATTTTTTATAACCTTAATTTTATTTTTTTTTAATAACATGTATCTACATCTGTTATCTCTTTCAGAATTCTGAGTTAATGAGTCTCAGCATTTTATATTACCGCATGAACTTCTTTGAAGTATTCCAAATAAACCGTCACAAACATCAGGATGCTTACAAGGGGAAGACATTAGTTGCAGGTACAAGGCAGGGGGAAGGGGGAAGGGGGAAGAGGCAGTTTAAAGGTAATGGACACAGTTTATCCAGAAAAAAGTCCTTACACCTAAAATCAAAGTAAGTGATGAATGCAATTCAGTGGAAAGTGCAGTAGGAAGGGTGTTGGAAAAAGCTGCAAGACTCATTACCCCTTTCCTACTGAATTAATGACTTATTGATTGCTTAGACAAGCAAATCAGTTCTAAGTAACTGGAAAACAAGCTACAGAAAATTAATAAATTTGTAACACTTTTTGCTTATGTTTTTCTTAATAAAACCACATGTAAAAAAATTATTTAAGTGTATTCCTTCACAGGCCTTTATCCAGAAATTACAGAATGGTTTGGGTTGGAAGGGACCTTAAGGATCATCTGGTTCCATACCCCCTGCCATGGGCAGGGATACTTTCCACTAGACCAGGGTGCTAAAAGTCCCATCCATCCCTTGCCAGGGATGTGGCAGCCATAACTTCTCTGGGCAACCTGTTCCAGTGTCTCTTACAGAGCACACATCCACAAACGAAAAAAAAGGCAGTACCTATATGACTCAGTATTAACATAAATAAAAAGTAGTATTTTTCCTCTATCTATTATTTAACTGTAAAAAAACTTCCACATATAGCACTTCTGCTTTCTGGAAATGCCCCTCTGGGGTATAGAGAGGATTCTGAAGAGGAAAACCATTACAAATTAAGGAGCAACACAAATAATAGGACTTCTATTCTCCTCAAACAAACAAAGCCCAAAACAAACAGAAGACCACAAGAAGCACTGAAAGCTAGTAATCAGCCCAAAATAAGTAATTAATGCTATTATTAATGTCACAAAATGGCAAAGGCTAATTATAGTATGTTACGAATGGTCTTACTAATCTTGCTGTTTCTCAAGTAAGCAGGCCATCTTCAAGAACCAGTAATAGTTTCTGGGATTAAATCAGATTGTTTTTATAGGATAATCTTTACTGCCATCCTATTCAGGATTACTTCCCCATGGCATTCTGAATTTCTCTACTGCAGCATCCAGAACAGTTTTTTAAAAGACAAAATACTCAACAATCTGGTGGGCTTATTTTCCTTTTTACTTTCGTAAACTAATTGTGTTCTATTTCTTTTTACTAAGAATACCTGTTCCTCTCATTCCACCCTTTATTTTGTTCATCTATTCTTTTTATCCCATCCTTGACCTAATCGCATCTGTAGCGCTCAGCTCTACTTCCACTGGTAGATAATACTGTTCTCATCTTTAAAACTCCTTTTTGAGCCTTTTATTTGAGTGGCTACAACAGCATTAGCTTAAACATCTGTTTAGCTCCTACTTAACCCTCTGTTTTTACTGCAGCCTATGTTTCTGTAATTAGTAGTGTCATTTTGTAGAAACACCTAGAGGCTAGAAGAACCAGATACCCAACAGAACCCTGTGCAACCTAGGTAATCTTGGCAGTATCAAATGTATAAAGCTCATACTCTGATGCTTTCAACTTCATTAAAATCTTACCTGAATTCAGAGTTTCAAATAAGAATTGCAATCACAAGCCATTTGTATAGTTCATATTTCCAAGAAGGAAAGGGCATGGGGAGAATGCAGGAAAAACAACAGAAAATAAATTAGTGCCATTTTATTCTGACTTGCTACGTTAAGGTGTGATCTCAAGTAAATATTAAAACAACAATTGTGCTGCAGATACTTATTCAGTATTTTCTTTTCCTTTTCAGCTACAGGTCAATTCTGTTTTCAAGTTAATTCTAAATGAGTGGTAGGCAATGATTCAATCCTTTGTGCAGCTATCAAAACAGAGTAAATCAATGTTTCCTAAGGAAAACTACAAACTATCACATTACTTCAAAGCTTTGGGGTTTTTTGTGAACCAAAACAGTTCAAGATTGATCAATCACAGTTGTTCTGGTGGGGGGCAGAATAGTCTTGATTAAAGCATTTTCTGCTTATACCAAGAAAACAAAAAGAATCTTCATTTTTGCAGAAGCAGTATTTTTTCCCCTACAAAACATCAGCTTAAGATACAAAACAATCACAACAGTTGCAACAAAGGACTTCTGACAAGTCTTCTAAGACAATGACAGGAAAGCACACAATTACAAGATAGCCTCTCTACAACATGTGATATACGTCAGGTAAGACTACAAGCTGATCTAGAAAGGTAAAGTAAGTATTTGACTAAAGCAGGTTTTAATATTCTTTTTTTTTTTCCTCCTTTTTGTAACTTGCCCTGTTTTCAGCTGGAATAGAGTTAATTTTTCTTCCTAGTAGCTGGTGCAGTGCTGCAGTTTTTATTTAGTCTGAGAAAAATGCTGGTAACACACCAGTGTTGTAGTTGTTGCTAAGTAATGCCTACCCTGATCAAGGACAGTCTCTCATGCTCTGCCAGTGAGGAGGGGCACAAGAAGCTGGGGGTAACAGAGACAGGACACCTAACCCAAACTGGCGAAAGGGTCATTCCATATCACAGAACGTCATGCCCAGTAGCGAAACTGGGGGGAAGTTGATTGGGAGCCGCCAACTGCTGCATGGGGATAGGTTGGGCATTGGCCAGCAGGTGGTGAGCAACTGTATTGTGCATCACTTTGTTCTTGGGTTTTGTTTTTCTCTTTGTTTCCCTTTTCATTACAATTATAATCATATTTTATTTCAATTCTTAAGCTGTTCTTATCTCAACCCACGGGTTTTGCCTTCTTTTTGATTCTTCTCCCCATCCCACCAGGTTGCAAAGAAAGGGGAAGAATGAACAAGCTGCTGCGTGGTACTTTGTTGCCAGAATGGTCTCAACCACCTTTAAGTATCACTATAATTTATTTGGAAGCAACTGTTTAATGTCTGTCTCAAAATACTGATTTTTAAGAGACATTACATTTGTGCCCTGTTAATATTACGTAGAAAGTAAACTTGTTCTCACACAACTGAACTACTGGGCTTTGTTATTCTTGCTTTGAACTAGTAGAAAGCATCTTGTGGTGTAACTGAACAAACAGAACAGAGGACTGTCTCAGGACTTCAGCAATTAGGAAGACTTCCCACAAAAAAATTAGAGTACTGTTTTTGCTAAAGAGAAACACTTGTAAAGTCTAATCTTAGCCTTTTCTGTACTACTAAAATTTAGACAGCTCTAGATCTTAAGCAGCCCTTAATATTAAACCCAATTCTCCAACTTTTAAGACAGAATTAAAAAGAACAGTGTACAGAACTGAACAAATCATAATGTTCCCTGAAACAGATAGGCATTAGACATAACTGAGACAGTGTTCCAGTCCTACCTTGAAGAGGAAATAAAGTGTCAAAGACAATAGAAATTGTTTTCTTTGTTCAGGGTATACTGAGTTGCAATAGTTTAAATTTTACACATCCACACAAGGCTAGACAATGTAAGAAACATAAGCTACAGTGAAAGCAAATCTAGGCAAAAGGATTTTAAAAGGTTGTAATGCTCACTGGTTAAAATAATCATTTGGAAAATACAGAAAGTGAGCAATGTTTTATTCTACCAGCAGCAGAAATGCAAACTGATGTGCTGGAATCCTTTGAGTACATTGGTATCAGCTAATAAGGTATGCAGGTATGAAAAATTATCACAATTAACCACACTAATTTGTCCTAGATTTTAATAAAGGCTTCAGTATTTTTAACACAAAAAGCATTCACTTTGGCCCAGGAAAATCTTTACTTTCACTAAAAGCATACTTTCTACGAAAAAGACGAAGAATAGATGTCAAGTCACTTTGCTTATATGCTGCAAGAAGCTATTGGCTTTCCAAAAGGAATGGCTATTTGAGAAACAAACAAGATAACAAGCACTCATTGTGAAATTGATATGTTTTCCTAAAGGTCAAATTCTTAACAGTCAAGAACTTTGAAAATACTTCCCACACCCATCCCTAGTCTCTGCACTGCGCTCCATTCAGAAAGTTAGCTAAGAAACAACAAGTTACAAGAAGCTGGAAAATAAACAACATTCAATGCAATATAATTTGATTTTTAAGAAATTGTTAACTTACCCTGCTCATAGAATCAAAACATTTTCTGACCAGTGATTCAACATCATTAGGTCTATCTTGAACATTTATCCAGTCTAATAAAGATACATTGAAAGAAGGCTGATCATCATCTTTCAATTCTACTGATGTTTCATTGTCCTGGACAGTAGCATTTTGACCAGATTCCTTATCATCTTTTACATTTTCAGGATCTGTGCCTTCCAAAGCTGAATGTTCAACTGACTTGCAAAATGAGGCTAACATTGATTTATTGTTCACTTTAGATATATCAGAATCAAGCACCAATTCAGGAGATTTCCCGTCCTCTGTTTCTTCACTTTCTGCCCCTCCATGCTCAGCTGAAGAATCCAATCTTCCTAAACACTCTCTGTAACTATGTCTTGTTAGGCACTCCAGCAGTGGTATCTTGGCCATTATAGAAACAGCAGAACCCAAGCTTTTTTAAAAAGGGTGAAAAAAAGAAAAAAAAAATCAGTACCTGGCAGCCAGTGTGACAAAAACTTAGATACACCCCCCTCAATATAAAGTACTATTTATTTTAGAACTGAAGCACATTTCAGAATGAACTTGATAACTACCCTTTCAAATTACTTTGTTCAGTATCAACAATATGGGAGGATAGTTAAAGAAGATACAATTTTTGTTCTCTTCCACTGCTGAATATGAGCTATTCTAAACTTCTAAGTTAACTTATTTTTACAATGCAAACAGTTTGATTAACCAAGACATGCCCTCCCCTCCTCTTTTTTTTATAACCACACAACTGGGACTTTATGTTTCCAGCCTGCATGGATACCACTGCTTATTAGCAATAATTGAGTGTCCTCTGGCCAAGTACTTTTGCAGAGTTTGAATAGTTTCTATGTATTAGTACAAGCTACAAAGTTCAACTTTTTTTTTTAAAAACATATTTCTGTTTTATTTAAGTATCCAACATCTACTTACATTCTGTTAGGCAAAGCACTCCTATAAATACCATAATACCAAACTATAATGTCCAGAAAAATGTCAAAGATCTTCCTTGAAGTAACACCCAGAGTTTGCAGGACAAGTATACATACATACATATACACACATCCACACCCAAAGTTATACATATACACCCAAAGTTTGTGTTATGACTTCATACTTTCACTACAGATCATCATTCTTAATACCTGCTCAGGTGTGTTAAAAAACAATCAATTCAAAAGTGCAAATATGCATTTTAACAAGTTGATTAACGTTTAAATTTTCATCTAGCTGTTTCTGCTGCACATTTGGAAGTACTCCAGCTCTTAAACAGCTGTTCATTAATGAGCATATCTTCCACATAATTTAAAGCAGGTTTCTGTGTGCCGACAAATACAAGGAAAAAATGTCAGTTAAAAAAAAGACTAGCATAGAACATAAACAATGTTCTCCATGACACATAACCAAATAAATACATGCTTGATTAATCAGACCAAACATACAATACTCAAAAAAAAAAAAAAAAAAACAAACTTAAAATAGAGTAACTTTGGATATGGAGGCTGAATTTAATGGCAAACCTACTGTGTAAGTTTCAACTTGATATCATCTATGGACTGCAAATAGCTTGAATATACATTTTCAAACTTGAAAAGTAGTTTTTGGTAAGAGTATGTACAATCTTCCAAGTTGGCCATTATGGCAGCCCAGCCTTGATGCTGAAGATGTTCATCATGTACAAGACCTTCACAAAAGGAGCAAAGTTTCTTGGCAACCTCATACATTTCCTGTGGGAAAACAAAATAAGAAACATAAAAAAATCCAACAAAATGCAAATCATTTCAGGTTATTATTGTGGTAACTATATGAAACATTATAGTGAGTCATTTAGAAAATACTAACACGGAAAGTGTTAAATTTAGATAGCTAAAAAAGTTGTACACAGTAAAACTTCACCAAAATAACAAAACTTTATTCTAAATTAAAAAATAATTAGATGACAAAAAAGTATGGATTGTTTACTGAGAAGTATCTCCAAAACAGGCAGGTGAAAGTTACAGTTACAAAAAACCCCTTATAAAATTAAATGCTGCTAATATAAAATATTCAGTGCACACATACATGAATAATAATGCTTGCATTAATCTGAGAGAAGGAGCTGGCAAACAAGGTCCATTAAGGAGAAAACTATTGATGAGCCAGGCAGAAGCTCATAACAAGACAATCTATTGCAAGATCGGTCAGCAGAAGCACGGGTGCATCAGTTGCAAGAGATGCATGAGGAAAACAGCAAGGCAGATAATTAATTGAAGTCTTCCACTGATTAATAAACCAGATGTGACATGATGAGAAGCAGTGCAGAGTGTCCACAAAGCTCTGAATACACCCTGAAACTTGGTATATGCAAACCAATGTGGAAGCTTTTCTGTTAAAGGACTGGATGACAAAGGCATTTTACTGACCTAAAGAGGTGAAAAATTACATCCAACTTGGCAGAGTTAAAATAGAGACCTACCTATAGCAAGCACCGTATCTTACTGAAAGTGCATTATCAGCAATGCCTATTATATTCAATTCCAAGGTTTTAAGTAGTAGGAAGAGTAACTAAGCTTACCAACTTAGTTGGTAAACAAGCCGTCCCCGTCAAAGTGCCTACTACTCAAACATCAAAATGAGAAAGTAAAACAAAATTCACACAATAAATTTTTTAGCTTGATACTTTGTCAATAACGTACTACATGGAATATATTCTCCTGAGCATACCTGTGTGTGGAGTTTTAGTACCTACGTATCCTCCCAAGATAGAAAATCTTTTTTGCTGGTCAAGCATACTGCTAAACTAGGACTGGATATATAACTTTCCTCTGATACAGTACATGTGAGAAAACCACACAAGGAGAAACAGGTTATACAAATACAGCAAAAAAGCAGTGTTAAAACCCCAACACATCAGTACACTTCAGAATGCATTTGCTGCTGACCACACGGTTAGCAGCACATACGGATATCCAAAAAAATTTAGAGCCCAACACTACTTAGTGAAATAAACCACAAAACAGCAGAGCATTCTACCCAAATGTTTCAGAATTATTATTGATAAAACCTGAAAGCAATGAACACCCTCCCTTCTGTTAAAAGTCCAGGCCTTGTCTCAAACAGCATGACAAAATTCCACTGTCCTTCAAATCACTGGTATCTAAACTACCAGCATATGAACAATGAATACAGAAACTTATTCATGCAACTCCAAGGAAATCAAAAGCTACTACATGTCATACTTAAGATGGTAATTGTTGACTTGTTTTCTAAACTTTGGTCACATCTGCTGCATGAGTTCTCACTTCCTAAATCAAAATCAACCAGTAAACCAACCTGGACAGCATCCAGACAGTGCTGAAGTCTGCAAGTAATTTTCTTCATACCATCTCTGGTTTATCTAAATAACTTAAATTCACGCAAGTTGATTATTGCAATGTTGACAATTTGAATTTAAGAAAATAATAAAGAAATGTTCACTTTGTATATAGGTTACTCAAAGGCAAATTCTACAGTGTATAAAAAAGCAGAATTATTGCTTCCTCAATTCTGTTAAGAACCAAAAGAACAGGCTATTTTACCCTAAGATATACTAAAAAACCCACAAAAAGTATGAAGCTGAAAAGGTAACTGAATGTCCCCACTGTGTTCTAATATATGTCCTGGGAATGTACACATGCACTTTACTTTCAGTTCACAAACCCTGTCCTCTTCCCAAGCCACCCTTCCTCCAAATTGCTGGCAATAATTCCAGAAGTGAGAGCATTTCTAGAACCACACATTAGTTTGAAGCCTAAAACTATATAAGCCTTCTACAAAATCAAAACTGATCATACAGTCTTTTTATGCAGCTTCTTCAAGAGAATATCACAGTTTACTGGGGAAAGTAAAGACTGGACTTCTCCCACCTTCAAACAAAAAAATGTTTGTTTAGAAGACCTGCACAGAGACTTTTTCTTAGTTCTGTTTTTCTTTGGATAGACTCACTTAGCACTACACAGCTCAAATATCTCGTAAGGAAATGTATGTGCTAGGCTTGATATGACCAGACCTTCTACCCTAAGACATATTCCTAACTAGTGGCCAATGTTTGTTTTTTTAGATAGATTTACTTCTAATGTTCACAGAGGAAGCTGAAAGTTAAAGTTAGTGTTGTCCTACGAAGCTTTATTATATGTCATTCTTGATGCTGTCTTGAAAACCTAAGTGTTGTCAATTTAAGATTTTAGTTTAACAAGATTGTTTTCCCAATAAAACACTTTCAAACACAAAAAACAGAATTCATAAGTTAACAATTATCTTTTTCTGGGGGGTGGGGGAATGGATCATCACAATTGAGATTGCTTGTTACACTACTGATGACCAGCACTGCCACTCCACATCTAGGAGGCTAACCTGTGGCAATTTACACAGATTTAACCACACCAGAAGCTTGTGTCCCAAATCCTAGAAAAGTGAAAGTAAACAGTATTTCCCAGAGCAGTAAATTAGTGTTTATTTTTCAGAAACCATGTAACAAAAGGGCATTCTAATAAGTGTCAGGATTTGTCATTTGACAAAATATTTGTTGTATTTGCCATTTGCCAGAGATATGCCCAAAGAAACTGTTATATAAAAGTAAAAATACCCCAGCATCACTTAAGCATTCAATCAGGTATTCACTGTCAGATGAGCCACACACAGCTCCTTGTGGTATATACAGGGGACATTAAAACAAAAACTCCCCTTATGAAAGCATCATAAATAAGATACTTTCTGAACTCTTTAGAACTCAAACTGAACTAATGTTAAACTCAAAATTAATTAGCTTAAAAAAAATAGATAAGTTTCTTTCAAATAATATGTTTTCAAAGTTACCTGTAAGCTAATAAATTACAAATGAAATTGTACAACTAAACAGATACATGGCTGTTTCAGGGCACATATGCAAGATATTGCAACAGCATTAGTTATTATCACCCTCTCAAAGTTATTTTTATATCTGTATCCCATGTGCCAAAGAATTCTCTCGGGGGGGCAGAGGGGAGGGACAAGCATTAGAATTCTGTTTACATGGATGAACCTGAATGCAACTAGAGTTCGCAAGAACTAAGTACTGCTTTTGATGCTGGTTTCTTCGCCCATGCCATGAAATAAGCTCATTACTTTCAAATAGTAAAGAATATCACTCTGAATTCTAGGAGTCCAAGTAGATGTTTCTATCAGAGTTCAAACCACATGGAGTAACTATTTGTCCACCTATCAGAACTGTTTTAGTTTTCGACTATACTAAGCATATAACAGTGCAGGGAACAAAAACAGTGTTAGACTATCACTCGATTTTTTAATGCTGCATAGAGGGGTCAAGAAGAAACCACAGTTTCAGTCAAACTTATAAGCCTGCTTTCAAAATGCGAGGGTGTGCAGCAAGAAAGTAAAGCGGTAAAACATTTTGCTTCTCTTGCAAGTACCTATGTAGCTTAAAAAAAGTTAAGAAATTAAAAGCTACACAGATTATGTCTTTCATATCATTGCATCACTACTGAAATACATCTTCAAGTGATTTGGCTTGCTCTTCCTAACATGTTCATAGACAACATTTCTGCAGAGACCTCCTCAGGCTACTTTAGAAGGATCAACACCAATCTATTTCACATAACTGGTTATGCCTGCATGCAAAAAAGAATTAAGCAGCTCTATGCTAAATTAATAAAGTCTAAAAACCAAATTATGTCAAGCATATAAATAAAGGCATGGAACCCAACATACGTTTTAACACTTCTGAGTAAAGTTGCCAGCTCCAGCACAGAAAGTGAAACCTGCCTAACAACAGGCTTGCTTTTGTCATTGATTTTTCACAAATCCACATGCAGGGTAATTGGCAGACATCCAATGGATCACAAAGCATAAAAATTAACTTCAGTTGCCTTGTAGAGCTACATCCATCTTACTCAGTTATATCAGCATACCTAGAACACTGACAGCTTCACCATACCACTGGAATAGGGACCTCAAGATGCACCACTACCAGTACAAGACTTGACAAACCCAGGCTAATCTCAACTTGCAGTTACACTGAAGAGTAAATGAAAGCATCTTCACTTCCTAATTTGTCAAGAAATTCACAGGCCCAGCAGAAAGACTTCTATCTTTGGCTAGGTGCTTTAACAGAATGTTTACTTTAACTACTTCCTTCAATCATCGTAACTTAAAATTTAGGTCATTTTTCTGATTAGAATTACTTCTCTTTAGTACGTCTCAACACAAATCAGTAGAAGCAACGAAGTGCATTTTATCTAAAACAGAAATTAACTGGTAGGGTGCTTTCCATCAATTTCAGGACTTTGTCTTTGCATCCTATTGTAATTCTGCTCATCTTAATGAAAAAAAATCCAAGGAAGGTCTGTTTGTCTTGGGTGGTCTTTGGACTTACCTCTAAAGAACAAAAGTTCTCAGGAAATGCAGGGTTCTTTCCATTCTCTACAACCCTGTGGTAAAAGGAAACAAGTCATCAAAGTCCTCTATTGCCATGTGTCTGAAATCCTGTAAAAAGGGCTCCTTACAGGTTTCAATCACCCTAAAAATCAACCTCAGGCCAACAGAGAAGATCCTTGAAAGTGAAATTACACACATCTATACTCTGTAACAGCAGATAAAAGCTCCCACAATAGGTAACTTATCCTGCTTACCAAAGACAGTAACCAAGACCATTATCTCCAATTCATAAACCTCCAACTAGAACGCTGGTAAAGCTACTAGACTAACGACTTTAAGGTTTCAGTTTTTAAAACCTATGACTGGAATAATTCACTGTGACGAAGATTTTGATAATTAATTTCTCTCCTTTCATTAGACAGCTGATTATTCCATTCCCCCTTAACAGTGGCCATTTTTGGTGACTGCATCCTTTGGACATTTGTCCACACAGTTCACAATTTATTACATACTCATAGAGTATTTTTTTCATCAGCATAACACTTAATAAGTTGCTCTGTAAATCATAGTTTAGTAAGTTTTTCTTCAGTACTGTTTTTATTAGCTCTTCACTATAACATTAAAAGCGGGCTTGGAGAAGTTAAGTGACAAAATTTCACCACCACCCCCCAAAAAAAATACCAACAAGCTGACATAAACAATCACAGCCAGAAATTCAAACCATGGTACAAGCCAAGTGATAATTTCTACTAGCTTGATACAAGCCACCCAAATCTTTTTTCTCCTGCTGA
>NW_009937825.1:12607-21295 GCF_000696875.1 Nestor notabilis
CTCACAATTTTGGTTACAAAAGCCAACCAAAACAAATGCTGGATCTTTTAGTATACCTAACTACAACCTACTCCACCCAGCTATATTACTTAAAAAAATTATGAGACTGATCCCTAATCTGAATCACAAAGAAATCTGGACTTCTGTGGAGGAGCTAGAAGTGTGTCTGGCTATTAGACTAATAATTTAGACAAAAAGAATGAACAGCATTAATTTGGCTACACAACTCTTGTAAACATTACAATGCCTTAAAGAACATTAACATTTTAAAGTAACTCTTTTCCAGAGGATCTCAAAACTGCTCTTCCCTAAATAATACATACACAGCTTTCAGGAAGCATGATTATACTTCTTGGCTTAAGTATTATGAAGCATTCAGAACTAAACCGAGAATGAGCTAGGTACTATGGCTTTATGCAACCAAATTAAGTGACCACACAGTTTCTCATCCTCATTCCCATTTCTCAAAGAAAAACTGACCAAAACTGACAGTTTGATAATGACAACAGCGGCATCACATGAAATGCAAAAGACACCTAGTAATAGAAAGTCCAAGTTTCCAATAGCCTTGCTGGGAGAAAAAACATAGGATCTTCAGTTAGATCACTAAAAGAAAATAAAGTCCTTTTTAAAAGGCTAAGGTACCAGAAACTATTTTAAGCGGTGTAAAAGACCACAAGATTTGACAATATTCATACAACCTAGCTTATAGCACAATGTCCTGTGTAGAGAACAGCTTGTCTTCTAAGGTGGTGTGTATGTAACTTTTTGCAAACACTTTGTACACATACTGCAGCTCAAGGACAGAACTGCTGAACTGGAAGAGAGGTGGGAAAACAGACTAGTTGTAAAAGGCGAGCTTGCAATCCTTTAGGCACAGACATCTCAAAAGTACACTATTTAGTCAAAGGGAAACTAAGATACTGGGACAGAAAATGAAAACAGGCTTAGAAAGTTGCTTGAACTGGATTTACAAGCAGGTCAGTAGATGTAACAAACACTGACCATCTGGTAAAAAAGCCTTATAAAACAAAGACATCATGCCACATACGACATGTGTGAATTTCAGTTTAATTAGTAAAGGAACAAGTTATGCTAACACACATAGCTTCTTTAAAGCTACCTAATTTTTATACTGTGAATTCTACATAATGAGATCCCATGTAACCAAAGTGAACTTGGGAAATCTGTATAGATGTTGAAATCATGAAAGTAAGAAAAAAAATCTGAGGTATGTTGATAATTATTGTACTGTGAAAAACCAAACAGGAGGTAACAAGTTTCCCACAGGAATAATCTTTGGTTAGGAGGTATTAAAATCTAAAAAAGACTATATGTAAATTAATGAAATTAGTTTCAATTGGGAAAAAAAATAAATAATGCCTGTTTTTACATATACCTATACCCTATACATATATGCACACAAGCCTATAAGAATGCCAGGGCCTCAGCTGTGAGCTAAAAGATGACATCTGTTTACACCTGAATAGTAACTAAGGATATCTGAAAATTATGGCAAAAAAATACACAAAATGCAAAGGCAGAATTTAAATCAATAATGGTCAGTTTCAGACAGGCAAAAAAAAACAATGGAGAGGAAATAAAAGCATGGATTAATATAAATATTTCTTAAAGGAAAATCTAGAACTACTTGTTATTGTGAGAAAAAAAGTTAATGGGCATATACCAATGCATACAAAGAATGTATCAGAAAAGTGAATCAAAAATATCTGGCCCCTTTCTCCACAGTACAAATCAGGTTCAAGATAAGGTAAGGTTTAAAAAAACACACCTTTCATACAGTTCTACAGCATAGCTGCCAGGTAGTATACAGTTCACGTCTGAGATACCAAAAAACATTATTAAATTCAATAGTTTTCAGGCAGGCTTAAAATGAGGGAGAAAAAAAATAGAACTAAAAGTCTTCACACCCTGAAATACTCATCATCTTCCACACGAGTTTGTCTATTATTGATTATGCAATGATTTAGATTGCAACTCTCATTTTCCTACTACAAAATATTTTAATCATGTATTAGTAGTAAATATTAATCAATTAAATGGCTCTAAATAATTACAACAGGCAAAATCTCTCCATCAAGTACCACCACTCTGCTTTTCTGGTAAAGCAGGTTACTGTTTCTCTAAAATTAATAAAAAGACACAGCTTGGTTCATTACAAGGCAGATTTTGCATGCCCATTTTGCAGGAAGTCTCCTGTACAGTACTCTCAGTGTGGCTCTGGATGTATCAATCTCACAACTATAGAGGTTCAGAGCCTTTCTAGCTCCCCCCAGATCTTAATTTTGAGAAGGATTAATATCCCATGTTACCTCTTCTTCCCAGACAAGTGGCTTATGGTGAACCATGAAGAAGATTAATACTCTCACCACATTCCCAGTCCTCACTCAGTTTCCTTTGAATTACTGCTCAATATGCTTCAAGCAGGCATCATAAAAAACTGCTTTAGTACAATACTTCAATACTCCTTTATACAATTTTTACACCTTGGTACATCTAAAGTTATGACAGACTATCTTCAACCATATATGATGGTTTTCTCATTCCCCTGACCTCCCAAAGTAGTACCCAGTGAATTTTCACAGCCTAACACAGAGGCTACAACTTTGAAAGATTTAAAATCTCGGATAAATTTCACTGTGGTTGTGCATCAGATTTACAAATATTACTACCTATTTAATCTCCAAATAAATTTGTAAGTCTTTCACAAAAGATTCTACTATTTTTGTAGCCCATCTACAAGCAGGGAAAAACTGGAAGAAGTGGGGAACAGACAATAACGTTTTTCCAGATAAATCTATAGGTTAAAAATAAAACCTCCATTCTCCTCAGATACATGTTTACAGGCCTTTAGATACTAAATTCCTCTCCCCATCCCATAATAACATTAATAGGTGCCATCAATGGAAGGGTTTATTTTCTTCTTGCAAATCATCTCAAGATTACTCTCTTTAGATAAACTTTTCAGTCTCTAGCTAAATATTACAGCTCCAGTTGGCCAATAAAAGCGGTGCTCCACACACACCTTTAAGAGTGTTTCTGAACTATGGCTTCTCTTACAAAAGAACTGAAACCAGATCTTTACTGAGCCAGTAGATCTAAGCAATTAATTTAAAAGCAGAAACACTGCACAGAGTACCACCACCTTTCACTTCCGTTCACCTAAGTAAAACATGGTGAAGACCGCAGTAATTACTACAGCCCCCATTTCCTATCAAATCAATGTTAAGCATTTAACAGATACCAGTCTTACTGACTTTTAAAACATCCTCTTAACAACTCGCAAAAAATGGTTTTAAAGCACTTTCAGTTTCAGCTGCCAAAATCAGAATCCTCACACTCTTCAATGAGCATAAATGAAAACCTCCCACTCCTAGCTGCATTCACACTGATATCCCCTCTTCTCTGTATGACAACCATGCAATTCACAAATCCCTAATAACTCAAGGTCCTATTTATTAAATCAGGAGTAACTGCCAACAGGTGGCGGAGACAGCAAGAGAATCTACTGGACTCAGTCCTTGCCATAAATCTGATAGTATGTCAAGGTCAGATTATGCAGCCTAACTTTCCTCCTCCTAACAGGTCAGAAGGCCAAGGGGGAAAACAAAAACACCCCTGTACTATATGCAAGACACAGCACTTTTCTCTGGAGTCATCTGTATAGCATTAAAAACAAGCCACTTCAAGAGCTAAATATTCTTCTGGACTATATTAAAGTTGCCACTGAAACTAAGAAACTTTATTACCAAGACAACACGCTAAAACCATATACTACTATTTCTTTTGTGCTAAGTGCTATATATAACCACTTCCTCACTTCCCAGCCATTGGGAGTTCAGATGTGACAAAATTTAACACATTTAAATGCAAAATTTTAAAAGAAAATGAGGGCGGTATTTCCTAACATAAAGAAAAGCAATCAGTCCAGTACTGAAGGCATTCTGTCACTCTTTCGAACAAGCAGCTGCTCCTATTGCATGCACACTCTGTACCTTACTGACCACGTTGCAGGGAACTATTTCCCCCTACCAAAATAATACAGAAGTAATCAAATCGGAA
The DNA here is from genome assembly GCF_000696875.1 of Nestor notabilis. Classification (NCBI taxonomy): domain Eukaryota; kingdom Metazoa; phylum Chordata; class Aves; order Psittaciformes; family Psittacidae; genus Nestor; species Nestor notabilis. Next base: position 16,691 of record NW_009937825.1, read on the forward strand.
TTCTGACAAGTTTGTTTCTATGTAACTAAAAGCCAGCAGTCAACAGTAAGAGACCTGAATTTTAGGAAATGGAAGCTTAATTTTATTAATTCCTCAGGAGCTGTTTTGACATCAGATGAAACAGAAGCTTGGCAAGGAGCTTTTAAAAATTTTCTACTTGGGTTAACAACACTTGCAACATAACTTTTCTGTTTTCAGGTTGAGGCAGACTGAAGACACTGAAAATAAGGCAAAGCATTAAGGCACAGATCCAAAGCAAACAGATTGCTTTCATTTTGCAAGTGCTGTAAACATAAGCATCCATAAAAGCTGTATTACATACAGTACACTTTTGAAAGAAGCTTTGAACATGCTGAAGCAGCAAGCACATTTCAATACCTACCTTGAATCCTCCAAGACAAAGGCTCTGAAGAATACATCATCACTAATACGCCATCCTTACTGTCTTTTGAACAAACTATTTTATAATTTATATAAAGCTTTCCCTCTGACATAAAAAAAAAAAGTTATTTTCCTTCTGTGCAAGTACAGTAAGAATTTACTTACCACTGCAAGTTGTGTCCGTGACGCAACCGTATGAAACACCGCAGGCATCATGAGAGATTCTTCTACTTTCAATTCCATCTCATTCTCTGCTGAAAATGTAGTTTTGGGGATAGCTGGTGGACGTTCACACAAGATCATTTCTTTGTTGAATAAAAATATTGGGTTGGTATCCTACACTCAAGAAGAAAATGAAAACAAACACTGAGTAAAAGCAACATACTGTTCAACCACCTATTACCTCATCATGTGGGTAAAGTGTCTTAAGGATTATGTTAAGATCTACACATATAAGCTGAATACATAAACATCTGTTTCTCAGTGCAAGGAAATACAGCAATCAATACACTACAGAAAAATACTTAAAATCCCTCAGTAAAACATCCTTTCCTTCCCCTATAACTGACAGTTTAGATGAAGAATGCAGTATGCACTTACTGTTCCAGCACTGTAACTACACACTTTTCTGTCTGGTGCCATACACTCTCCTCCATTGACAACCAGTACTTGGTGCTGAATGGCAATCTTATACTTTGTTTGAATTGCATGTTTCAGATCTGCCACACTGGGAAAAAAGAAAAAAAAAAAAAAAATGGGAAGAGAAGAGGACATTATCAGCAGATTTGTGCCTCTAATGTTACATATTCCTGTAATCGAGAGAAGTGACTTGTCTGTGTTGAAGCAGAACTTTTTTCTAAAGGACTACTGCATTTTATTCTGCCCAATGACATATTTAAGTTTTGTAAGTGTTATAATGTGTTGCATTCTGGACATCCAGCTAATAAGCTATCGGCCAAAAGAAGACAGCCTCTACATTACTGGTAACTTATCAGCAATCTTTCTCCAAGAAGATCCGACACCATGCAGAAATTCTAGATTACATCACATTATGCTTTTAGGATAGTAACTGTATAATCCATATTATGTTCTTTGAATTTATACTTCATGAACACAGAGCTGACTTACTGAAGCCCTAAAAGATGACAACAAGAGTATTAACCCTTCATTATGTGTAACACAATTTCACCTAATCAATTCTGATTCACTGCTTGTGAAGTAACATAGAGCTGTTAATAGGAAATTAAACAATCCATATGCAACGAATTCATAAAAACATTACAGACACACTTAAAGCAGAAAAAGCAGATCAATAAGCAATCCCTGTTTTAATTTACCATCCTTGTACCTTTAATTCTCGGTGATGACATCTTCATGTTACTGCTTATTTTAGGCAATTCTAGACTTTGTCTTGGAAGATACAGACAAACAATAAACTAAACAAAAATTTACTATTATGATACAGTAACTGACCCAAACTATAACACACTGGGGTAGTGCCTGTGCAAAGATATTAAAAAGCTTCATAGTATCAAGTGAATAATCTACATAAGCATCAATGGTTTTGATATAATTGGCTATATGGTACTTGAAAAAAAGATAAATTATCTAAAATAACCATGATTCGATATGACATCATGAATTCACTACAAACATCTCATGAGCACAAGTTTTTTCTCGCTAGCTGCGTTACAGTAAGCATTCACCTATCACTTCCATGGTCTTCGGGAAGATAGCCTGGCCCTTCCAAGAGACAGGCAAAGAACCCAGGAAACAGTCTTGCTAGGAAGAGCATATATATACAAATATAGAGAATAAGAAGTTAAACTGTTCAACTGAAGAGTCTTCAATTTTGTGTGGTTCAGCTACTGGAAAGCTTCTTTCTCAAAGAACTATCCAACTGAGCAAAAGTCAGCCTGTACCAGACTATTAGATGCCTGGTCTGGTAGTTCAGATGCTGTACCTCACTCACCATGATTTAGGAACAGAGTATCTCACTGTACCGGACACCATATGGAGTGCTGGTACATCTGCAAATGACCCAGTAGATCCAGAATGGTTTAGATGAAACACTGTTACATGCTGAGTGTCAGTAGACTTTGCAGAAGAGCATACAGCAGAGACACTGTTAGTGTCCTTCCACCCCAAACAGGTTTCAAAATCCAGATTCATTTGTTGAATCATGAAAATTACAAAGAGGGATTCAATGGATTTGAGCACAAAAAACATGGTAGAAGTCTTTCTAGCACAATTACTTGCAACTCATTCATCACTAATAGAATATGAATACAGCAGGTAAGCTTGGCCCTTGCTAGCTCCAAGATGTATGGACTATCACAATACGTTATTTACTTATTAGATCAGAGTCCCACATGAGAACAAGAAAAAAAGGACACACCTAGTATATCTAGACCTTTCTAAAAGAGAGATGCTTTTAATATGCAGTGAAAAAAAAAAATAGCAAAGTTGCTGGGACTTAAATGTGATTCTGTAACACTGCTCACGTTTCAGGCAGTTGGGCATTCAGAAGTTCATGTTTTATATACAAAATGCTGTAAAACATTTTGGAGCCTTACAACATGCAACAGAAGCAACTTTTAACCATCCTCGATATGGGACAAAAACCTATATGCTGGTTCTTTAGCATGTGATCTAAAAATATTAGAGTGTACATTTTCCTCAGGATGAATGTATACTGACAGGAGAAAGAGCTATCTGCAGGATTCCTTCTGTGATGCCAGTCAGGAAAAAAATAAACCTTCTACAGAGGAATCCTAAATAAAAGGTCACAGAAGAGCAGGAGTCATTCTGACATTTTTTTCCCAAAAAAGCACCAAATGTAACACCAGCCTCAGCTAAGAGGAGGCCATGCTCTGACACTGCCTCAGAAAGTAAACAACCTCTCTGCTCTTCTGTGGGACCTCAAACACACACAGTCACCTGCAAGCCACCGAACATGCTAATTAAAAAAAAAAAAAAAATTAAAAAAACCCAAATTCACTCAAATACATGAAAACCTAGAAGACAACTACATGTAAAAATTAACTGAATATCATCTCTCCTGAACTCAGTATTCAAAAAAGTATTTATACTTTATTTTAATTTTAAGCAATACACGACTACTTTACTTTCTTACTTTTGTACAGCAAGTTCCGTATCAAAGGTAAGGGTAGTTCCAGTGTTGACCAAAAATACATATAGCTTCATGATGATTTCTTTAGGTTTCTGAAGTTCACAACTTCCACTGCTAAAATCATTTAGAAACTGAAACCAAAAAAAAAAAAAAAAAAAAAAAAGAAAAAAAAAAGAAAAAAAAAAAGAAAATCAAGTGTTAGTTCCACATGAGTTACAAAAGACACATCTACATGCTTCTGGTGAAAAAAAAAAACAAAGCAAACAAAAAAAAATCTACACAACACTCTTGCATATGTAGTAGGTGAATACATCAGCTCTCACATTCCACAGTTCTTTATCTAATACTAAACATACGCATGCTCCCCTGACCAGAAATATGGGCAAGGTAAGCCTCTGCATACACAGATGGTTAGAAAAACATATGAAAATATACAGTCAGGAAAATAACAAAGCCATCATCTCAGATCATTACCTTGCTTTCTCATTTTTAAAGCCCCAGATACAGACAATTCCAGACATCTTTTGTAGATTTTACAAACAGCAGCATGATCTATGCTGTAAGTATTCGTTCCTCAACTTACAGCTACAAAGCCTGTCTTTTTGTATCTCTCCATAATGAAGTAACAATTTAAAAAAAACATTTTCCTGTTTTCAGCACTAGCTGTCAATGAACTTGAATGAACACTTGGGGATGCATTTTCAGTCCTGTGCCCTAAAAGCATGTTCATGAGCAACTATAAGCACACGTTTTTCCAGGGCACATAACATGAAAAACTTTGACCTGCTTTTTAAAACATTGAGATTTAATCTTGTGATTTTATCACTGAAATACTCCATACTTCTGAGCCTTTTACTCTTCTCCTCTATAGGAGCTTGGAAGTTTATGAATAACAAACACTAACAAAGCTGCTACAGAAGTACAACTAGCACTGCAGTCACTAATGACCTGAAATTTTTTTGATGTGGAAGTAGTTATGAAAAGTTAAGCTATAAAAGTTTTAGCCACTAAGCAATATTCTTTTATCGTTATAAAAATCATAAAAACTCTTGGGATTAAATTATGTCACAGAAAATTTAAGACCCTCTTTC
>NW_009937825.1:21326-23949 GCF_000696875.1 Nestor notabilis
TGAACATGACATGCACGCAAGGTCTACACAGCTTACTGTATTATTCTAAAATGAGTCTGAATTTGCATTTCTCTTTGACAAAACATCATTACAATGTGGAGGGGGAGAGGTTTTGCCAGAATAGTAATTCCAGAAAGTCAAAAGGGCTTTCTTTCAAGACAGGGGTTTTCCACACAGTTTTCAAGCCTTAATTATAGTACATAAACTAATCAAAACATGCATTTTCACAACAAGGCTTCAGAAATAGAAACATATAAAATAAAAAAACCCTAGTTAAATAATTTTATCTGAATTGAGATCTGTTGTCCTTGCACTTGAACTCTACCACATTCCCTGGCACAAGTTTTAATTTCTATTGGAATAAGAAGAATATACTCTATAAACCAAAGTTATTAAACAGACAAAAACTGATGAAGACTATGAACAAGATAGGAATAATTTATTACCAAATTCTTTGGCCTATGTTTCAGAATCAACATCATATGTAAAGACTTTTTTCACAGAGGGTATATTTGGGACTGTCCAGGAAGAATTAGAAAGAAAAGGTAAATAATACGATGTTTAAAGCGACTATCCCCCACCAAAAATACCTCTTTTCCACCTAAGGAGAGTAAGAGGCTTGTATAGTATCATATACACTATATGGGTTTTGCCCATATAAGTTCTCATATAAACATTACTTTCCAAGCTGAAGTGAATCTGTCTGGAATCTCATGTACATAAAATGAAATTTTAGCAAAATGTTTACCCCTTCATACCTTAATACTAAACCTATTTAAAACACAAAAAAGAAGGAAAAAGAAAAAAAATGTTATCAAGAAAATATATTATCAAGATCAAAATTTATGACAGCATCTTCCATGTGTGCATCAGCAGACTCAAACTTTTAAACTTGAAGCAAAAAACGATTTACCTTCAGTCACTATACGGAGCTACCAACTTCAAATTCAGGAGGGGAATAAATACATGCATTCGCTTCACTTGATTTTTGGCAATGGAGTAGCATGGCTGTTTAAATCCAGAGAAGATCTGCAATGAAAAGATACAGAATGCAATTACAGGTATTATCAAAATATCAGGATTTTATGGTCACCATTGCATCTAACCCAGAAATCAGTGTATGTCAATGCCAGAAAGAGTAATTACGTGGTAGTATATTTTTAATTAACAGTGCTATCCAGTTACAAGTCTGCTTAAAGTCGCTAAATACCTTAATGTTTTTGTCTGTAAGTTTGCTTTAAAATAACCATTAGTGATATTCTTCAGTATTTACAAGAAATTAGTTCACTAAAAAGAACTGCTTGAATTTCCATTAGCTGAATGCATTTTTCAGAACAGAATGCTAACACGATGATGCCAAGAGTAATAAAGTCATAACTAAATGCAACTTATCTAAGAAAATCCCATGTAAAAAGGCACACATGCTACTGCTGTTGAATGAACAGTCCTTTTGTGCAGTTGTACCCAACAGATTCCTTCAGGAATCAGCACTGCTTTCCTTACTTGAAACAAGACGACCTTGTTTGCTGAACCATTCACCTACTTTGAAAACACTTGTTAGATCTGGGGGGTTGTTTTGTTTCTTTAAACAAACTGAAGATGTTACCATTCCCAGCTGCTTGTCATTGGCATCCTGGTCAAGGGCTTCCTCTCCCAGAACTGCTGTTTAAACTACAATGGAAATTACAACAATCAAAATGAGCCAGATCAGCAAAGGTGGGTCTTTCAGGCTACCCTACTTCATTTTAACTGCTGTCAGTTAAGTAGTAGTGCCAAAGGAGAAGGAGCCCTTGGCAAGGAAGACAGCAACGAGCAGTTGGGCTCCGGACAGTCAGGCAAGTGCACAATCAAACTCCAAACTGCAAACAAACATTGTTTTGATCATGTTAATGCCCTAGCAAGCTTTCTGAGAAGATGATCAGGCACTATAAAGGGTGATAATCCATTACTAAAAATAGGCTTGCTGAAGCCTGAAAACCATTAGAACATGCAAATTATTTTATACAACTCATGCTCCTAACAGCAAATCAAAAACATTTTATCCCAAATTTGAAAATTTTATTACAAATGAAAAATATTATGCAACTATTACATGTACTTTACATGCATGGAACAGACAGAACTTTATTAGCCTGCTATTTGAGCTTTTATCTTCCTCCCTCCTGTCCACTCCCTCTTTACTCCTGTGCAAAATGCACGCACATCACCTTGTCAAAGCACAAGTGCAACAAAAAGGAAAAAAGCAATGTGTTCAAGCACTACCACTGGAAAATCAGCGACTGAAATGTCCCTTTTGCTTAGCTATGAACAGTCAGTAGTTGTACTTCGCCAAAATAAATTTATGAATACTTGCTTTAGATCAAAGTAATGCACATTAACATGAATAACTAGAAATTACAGAAACAATTCTGCCACAAAACAGGATCACAGCACTACAATCTCTATTCTTCTAATTCCTCTGCAACAATTAAGAAATTAAGAAACAAATGCTGTTTTTTCCATCCAACATTTCAACAAACAATGCTGAGGGAACAGAACTACCCTTACACAAGCAGGACAAATTTATATTGGGTTACTCTTTAAAGAAAAAAAAAAAATAATAATAATAATAATAATAATAATA
>NW_009937826.1:0-1719 GCF_000696875.1 Nestor notabilis
CCAGGCCTGTTGGCATTGCGGCACGGAGCCGTCCGCCTCGCCCACGAACTGGTTTGCTCGTCTGTTGCAGCCTAAGAAACGTTAGGAAGGGATAAATACTCATCTTCATGGAGCCGGGACCGTGCTACACCAGTGGGGCAGGGCAGGGACACAGCCGCTTTTCTGTTGCTCTGCAGCCATCAGCGGCAGACCGCGGTTCTTGTCGGTGTTGCGGGGGATTGCATCATGTAAACTGGCTTCGTGTCCTGCTAGAGCACCGTGCTGGAAACCAGCTCATGCTGCCCTGAAAAGCGCTGCTGCTTTATAAACTGAACATAATGGGCACTTACAAGCTGCTGCCCAGTGGTTTTTATCTTGCAGCAGGTTGGATGGCCTGAGTTCAGTTAGTTCTCATGAGAGGTTCTGCATGTAGTTTTCACAGACCTGGAATTCTTGTATTAATTTGTGCTTTAACGTGAGGATTTTGTAGACATTGATATGTCAAAGTGTCCAGTATGACCAGAAGATGCTAATACCTTACAAAGTAAGCAACTGATTAATACTGTCCATGTTTTTACTTAGGACTTCTCCACGACTGCTTTGTGCAGCAACACAACAGAAAAATACTGGCCAGAACTTGGAAGAGGACCAGAGTCAGAGCCAAAATGAGCACAAGGTTGAACCCAGCTCTGCTGAAAAGATGTTAACTGAAGAAAAGGCCAAACTGGAAGAACAACTGAAAGAAGTTACCGTAAGTGTCTCTTGGCTACCAGGTTGTACACCCTGCAAACCTCATACCCAAGAGTGTTCATTTTGGGTTCTCTGTGCCCAGTCTGGATGCAGTTATGTGACTGCTGTGTAGTTGCTGAATGAAAACCTGCACTTTGATAATCGCTTAAAACTTCAGTGTAGATGTACAACAGGACCTGAGATGCATCCCTGGTACAAGACTTAGAGTTTGGATAATTTCTTCTTGATTTCTGGCTGGAATTGGATCTTTTCCAACCTGAATATCTGTTACTGAGTTTTGGGGACTTCAGTTCACTTGAGTTTTGCTCAGTGGAGAAGTAATTTTTGGAAGCCTACGGAAGGGTTTGAGGTTGTCTTTGATGTGTGCACTAGGAGCAGGCTTTCTGAAAAGAGCTGCTGGCTTTTCAAAGGTCAGGGTTAATGGTGCTTAGCTTTTACTTAATAGTCTACTTATTACATACTCTGTTCAAACTTTCTCTGTTGGAGAGCTCTTCAAACACAAGGCTGAAGCATCACTTTCCTTCTTTCTGGCCTGTCTTGCATTCTCTCTTCAGCAGAGGGGGAAGGATTAAACAAAGGTGTTGCTTTTCTGGATGAGTGCTTTATATAAAACATATTTCTAGAGCATGTGAGACTTTGAGAGGTAGCCCAGAACCTTCTATAGAAGCAGCACCTATGGATAATAATTGTATTGAGATTCCATCCTGTTGCCCTCCCAAAGCACTGAAGGACAAAGCAGAGATGTTTTTAACATCTCTGTTGACAGCTTTTGCTTTTAGCTGCCTAACATGGCTCTTAACTCATTGACTAGTTTTACTCTACTGTGGGATTCTTCACAAGCATATTCAGAGTGGAAGCCCAGCAGGGTGTTGTGGGTGAGGTGGTGAAGCACTCAACCTGAAGTGCTTAGGTTTAATGAATTCCATTCTTAGTACATCTGCAGCTAGGTGATGATATTGCTAGGAACAGCAGCAGGAATAGACACAAAAT
>NW_009937826.1:1750-11293 GCF_000696875.1 Nestor notabilis
ACACCAGAGGAGTTAGAGTTCACAGTTTGTATAAAAACTTGCTGTGTTGAATCTCGTTTGCCACAGGGTCAGAATGCCTTAGGATCAAGGAAGGCTTTCTCTGAACACACATCAGCAAAAGCAGCAACCTTTGATTCATAAAACTTGATGTATCTGTAGAGCTAATCTGTTGACAAATACTGAGAGTCTGGAAATACATCTTACTTTCTTTCCCTCACTTCTGTCTGTGCTAAAATGAAGCAAACCTCTCCCTTGGTAGATGCTGTGCTAATTAGCATGTTGTCTTTAGACTGTCTTTAGATGGTGGGATTATGCCATGTAACTGTTTAAAATGCTGCTTTCTACTGAATATGCTGGTTTGAATTATTGTCAACTACCCAACCACGAGGAATGAAATTTCTTGTTACTGGTTTTTCTTCTTCAGGACAAGTACAAGCGTGCCTTGGCAGATGCAGAAAACATAAGGCAAAGAAGCCAGAAACTGGTAGAAGAGGCAAAGTTATACGGTCAGTGGAGGCTCATTTTGTCTGTGCTCCTAAGACCCAGAAAATGCAAAGCCTGGAAAACTGAGTTGACTGGCCCAATTGTGACACCTTGTACTTCCCAAGTCACTCTGACTCCTTGGTGAAAAAATGCATTTGAGGCAGAGAAGTTGTAACAGTTCCTCACTTTGCATCAGAATTACAGTCATCTCACTAGACAAGGGCAAGGCTCACACAGCTGACTTGAAATCTTCTGTCAACTTGGTATCTGATTTCCTGCAACATGTCCTGCCCTGGTAGATTTTTCAGTAAGGGTTGCAGCTTCAAGTTTGCTTTGGTCTCAGAACTGACTGCAGAATACTGACATGGAATACCAGCTTTCCTTCTGGTTTTAGGGGGTTTGGTTCTTGGTGTTTGTTTCGGGTTTGGTTCTTTTTTTGGGGGGGGGGTGGTTTTTTTGGGTTGTTTGGGGTTTTTTAGCCTTTTATATTTGGATAACTTTTCTGTTCTGCTGAAGGCCATAGCTTTCAAATAGAAGTAATTAATACATTTCGATAGGTTGATTCTTTTCAGTGGTAGGAATGTAAAATCACTGGCTCTGAGGAATGGTAGAAACACATCTTTCTTCAACAGCCAGGCTGCTGACCTCCGATTCAGTGTCGGGTGTACATAAATCCTGCAGCAGCAGGGTGCTGATCATTTTAGTGTTTGACTGTCACTCTGGCTTGAAAAATGAGTGACCTTTTTTGCCACACACTATACATAGCTCTGTAGTTTAATTCCAATACAGGAGTTTTAGATTTCTGAACACAGGGTCTTCAGTTAGCACGTGCTGTAAGAAAAAGCATTTCTCCCTTACACAGTGTTCCTGCACCGTTTTCAAGTATTCCAACTGGGTGTTTGAATACTTTGTCCTGAGGTTGATTTTCAGTAAGCATTGTTTCACTGGTACACTGGTTAGTGCAGAAGGACTTTGAGTCATGTCTGAGCTCAGAGATGTTAAAATAGAAATAAATACATCTCTCATGAATACCATGTATGATTTTAAGATTTATCATTCGTATATGACTGTTCTTTCTGTTGGAGGAAGAGATGTGCAGTTGTTACTGACCCTTTCCTGAGAAATACCCCATCCCTATAGACTTCGCCAGGTGCTTTGGTAGGGTTTTTTCTGTTTAAACCAAAGACTTGTGCTCTGGTAATGCTCACGCCGCTTCTTGGTAGGGAAAAAGCTACCAAAATGCAGAACAGTTTGCCACTGGTTCAGCTCTGCGTAGAAATGTGTTATTCTCCTGAATTGTTTCAGTTTTTCATGATTTCTAGAAATGGTTTGCTTTAAGTGAGATGATGCCAGATTCTGTTAGTGTGAGCCAGAGGACAGCTTCGGGACAGGGGCTGTTGTTACCTTAAGAGTTGCTCAGTGTTTATAAGGCACAGCTTCTGGCTCTACAACTGGTTTGTAGTGGAGGGGAGAGGTGCATGTTCTCACCCTGAATCACAGGAGTCCCTGTTCACCTTTCAGGCTCTTCCTTGGTCCAACTACATGCTGCTGCTTCTTCTGAAAATATTTTTGGCACATCAGATTAGAGGGTAGGAATAGGGTGACATAATGCTTTGAACTTGAATCTCAGGATGAGAGAGACATGAGGAAATGATGTTAATCTGAAGTTTTGGGTAACTTTGGTTAGAATTTTAACTGTTAACATCAGGTCATCAGCTTTAGCTCTTTTAAGTTGAAATAATTTTTTTTCCATAGAACTAGAGGAGGTGACTGTGTTATTACTGTATTGCCAAGTAAAGCTGGAAAGGACATTTTACCCCAAATGTTTATGTATCTTGTTAAAGATCTAAAAAAGAGTACAGATCATTGCTGTGGGGTTTGGGGTTGTGGTTGTTGGGCTGCCTGTTTCCCCCAATGGACTAATCCCATTCCTTTCTCTTTTATCTCTTCGTAGGGATTCAGGGCTTCTGTAAGGACTTACTAGAAGTTGCAGACATTCTGGAGAAAGCAACTGAAAGTGTTCCAAAAGAAGAAATTAAGGATGAAAATCCTCACTTGAAAAGCTTATACGAAGGTCTCGTTATGACAGAAGTACAGATTCAGAAAGTGTTTAAAAAGCATGGCCTGCTCAGACTGAATCCTGTCGGAGCCAAGTTCGATCCCTATGAACACGAAGCATTGTTCCATGCTCCCATGGAAGGGAAGGAGCCTGGCACTATTGCATTAGTATCCAAGATTGGCTATAAGCTGCACGGGCGTACGCTGCGGCCCGCCTTGGTGGGTGTTGTGAAAGACCCTTAGCTGCTTACCCCGAGAAGGTAAAATGCCATACAACTATTAAACAGCTGGATGGTTTTCCTCTCACACCATGCTTCCCTCCTTCCTCTGCCCCCTGAGAGCTCAAAATGAATTGCTTGAGGTCTCCCAGTGAACATGAAGCAACCAATGAAATTCTCCTGCTTAGTGGCCTTCAACATCACTGTACCAGAAGCTCTCTTCTCAAGTGTGAAATACAAGAGCCATTAAGCTCCCTCATGCTGTAGATTAGATAAAGTTTTTTACAACTATTGCTCCCAAAGGTGCATTAAATTGAAAGGAACAAAATGCTCACCAGAATTTTGCATCACGTTTATCATTGTGTGCAGATTGAAAATCCAAATAGTGGCTCAAACACTTCTTTTTGTTTTGTAGAATCCAACAGTGCAGAAGTGGGAGAAGTACAAACAACCCATCTTCTGCAAGCACCCATCAGCTTTTATACACTGATGTGATAAATGCCCTCTTTGTCTATTCAGAAATAATCTGGGCAACTGACATGGAAACCTTTGTGAGTTCTGACCTGTAAATAAAAGGCAACGGAGAGTAGACATCTTCTGTAATTGTTCAACCCTTTTTGTTCTGTGCTAACGTTGACGCGAGAAAACCATCTAATACTTGTATGGCATTGAAGAACCAAGAGAATTTATCCTATCTGGATTTTTAATTTAATACTGTATAAACTGGTTTAAACAATTTTGATAAGTCTTGTATCTTCCAAGCTTTACACTCAGTTTGTTATGCAAACTGTAGTTCCCACCCTGCTGAAAGCCAGAATGCCCAAGTAAGTGAGTAGCTGAGAGTTTGGTACAAACTGTCTTTTAGGACTACATAAATAATTGCATGTAAGTGGCTCAAACAGAAACATGAACTTAGTTTCATCTCCATTTCTTGCATTTACTCAGCTTGGATCTTAAGTTGGAACAGAACTTTCCCCATGCGCAGCTCTTGCCATGTCTCACTCCACCTGCCGCTCCCAGTCCTGTAGAATCAGGCTAAAATACAATCCATGATTAACTCAATGCTTTGTCCTACGTTTGTCTAGTCACCTGGATAGGAGTGGATGGAAACTGGCAAATTACACAACTGGCAAAGCCTCTTGCATCCTCAGAGCCCATACATTTAATGCACAGGACAGAAACCTCAAACTTTGCATGTTACTAGGACCTGGTAAATAGTAAGTACTGCTGAACTTCCACCCTTGTTTCTGGCTCTCTTGCATCAAGAACCTTCTTGCCTTAAGGTCAGGCACTGATTTTTTTGGGGGCAGAGTTGCCAACAGTTCACTGAACACAAGACCATGGGGAGAGGTCGTTACTTCTCCTTCAAGACTTACTTCCCTGTGCTGGTTTGCCTCATGGGAATTGGCTAACTAGGAACAACCTAAGTGCATCCTACTGTTGGGGGGAAAGTCACGTTTAAGGATTCATTTCATTCGTTCACAACTCTTAAGAAAGAAAATGAGCATTTTGACTGGGCAGGGGAGGGAGGATAATTTTTGGTACGTGAAGAGTTGAATTGGAAAGTAACTTCCATCTGCGTTTGAGCGTGCTGGAACTGTGTTCAGCCCCCTCCCAACCCCTCTGAATCTAAACTAAATCTAATAACTTCATTAGCATGGAAGTTTGGCAGTAGGGCAATTAAAGCAAAGGGACAGCTTCTCTAGCAGATGACGCTTTTGTTACTGGGCTTCCTAGCACCTCACACAAGCTGTTTTGGACTATATTACTTCACTCAGGGTGTTCTTAAACAAAAGTTCCTGTTAAATGTTCAGCACAAGACTCAAACTAGTAGTTTTAAATCTCATTTAAGTGGTTTCCTTTCCTTGGCCTGCCCTTTCGGAGAGGCTTTCAGCATGGAGAGCTTCAGTCTTCACTGAGAGCTCAAACCGCAGCTGCACTTTGCCATACAACAGTAAGAAGCACTGAAGAAATTGAAGAAGAGAGGGAGGTGGTTCTGAAATTCAAGCATATGAGCAGCCAACAAAGCTACCACCAGTACCTCTGCTTTAGCTCTCTCATAAAGACCACTTCTCCACCCATCACCGCTTGGCTAAACCACGTTTCCATTTGTTATTGCAAAGACTTAAGCCTTGTTCCTCGTAATACAAGCTACGTTGCCATTAAATCAATAGTGGAAAGAAACTTTAATACAAGTTTATTTACCAATATACAATGCAAAAACCTAGTAAAATGCTGAGTGTGCACAACATCAGTTAGGTTTTACATTACTTCAGCACAGGCATTTGCGTGTCTGGTGCAGCTACACCAGTACACCATCCAAATGAGTGCAACATTCCCTTTAAGGAAGCAGCTGACGAGCAGAACATGCTCACCAGGTACCTTCCTTCACAGTATTTAATGTGTTATCACTTAAGAGCAACTGGGGCACATGCAAAAACATTTTGCAAGAAGAGAGTAAACTGAAAGGCCAACAAAGTCCATTACAGTTGCAAAGAAACTTGGTGCAGCCACCACACAAGAGAATCATGGCAGAGTGCGTAGTCTGTGTGACTGCCAAGGCAGTTCATGGTCAAAGACTCGTGCAAACCTACTGCTGCTGTTCTCAATGCTTGCTGGGACAGCAACAAAACATAAGGCAGGAGGGTCTGTATCCAGAATACTCTGTACCAAACCCTTCTGCACTGGCAGAGTGGAGATTAATGCTCCCTTGTTACCTGGTAAGCAAATATTACTGTAAAACATCACTGCGACTGGACTGATCAAAGTAAACATACAGCATTAAAACAGACATATTGCTGCCTCTATCAGGAGCAGAAGATAAGTATTTTGAACAGCTTATGGAGTGTCAGGTTTTCATAGGCTTACATCAATGCTGTTAGGACAGATGCTATCATTAGTAATATCTTCAATTAGAAAAGTCAAGAGCATAAGCATATAAAACACCTTTTCATTAGCAACATGAAGGCTAGGTTACTTGTACAGTACAGGAAGCACTTTCCAGATCAACACAAGATACAATTTGAGCTCTTTGCCATGTGTTTGCTCAGCCCCTTCACCACAGAAGAGAAGCAGCGTAGCTGTAGTTAACTGCAGGATTAACATAACTGCATCTCAACTTAACAAACAAACAAACAAAAAACCAGCAGCTCATAACAAAGGAATGCTTCGACTAAACCAGTTCCATGTGAAAACACGGAACAGCAGCATCCTCTAGTGCAAGTCACCTTTAAAAGCATAGCTGACACTGAGACATTGCTTCTAGGGAAGCCCTTTCCAAGGGACTAGTATTTGCTAAAGCAAACATTTACCACCTTGAATTTGCTTGCAAGTATAAAATAAATATTGATATCCATATTTCATACATTAAAAATACTTTATTTTTACATTCATTTGGATGTTCAATAAGTTACGTCTAGCACCAAAGAAACATTTTGGAGGGGCTGAGGAATTAAGAAACTACAAAGTGTAACTAACTGCAGAATTCACTTCAACATTTAAATGACTCATTGGTGCCTAGGTATCATCTTGGTTTAAGTTATTGTTCAGATGGGCTTTAGGCTATTGCTTCAGTTCGCCTTGGATGTGCCACAACAGAGTAGAAATATAAAAATCACAGATCTGAGGAAAATAATAATAGTAAAAAAAATAGCTTTTAAACTCCCAGCTACATGCAGAGTTGAGGCTCCAGAGCACTGGCAGTAATGGGATGTTAGGGCAGTTCAGGAACAAGGTACAGGAAGAACCAAATTGCATAACTAGAATGATAGAAAGGCTGAGAGCTTCCCTCCTGCAGGGGTAGGACAGAAAGTAACGAGGCTTTATACCTCGTGAACTTGTGCGCTGTTTGTACACATGTACAGGGTTGAAATGGTTCTTAAAGCTGCTCAGCACATTGCAGTTAGTTCCACTGCTGCCAAGGAGAGACAGTTTTGTGTCAAGTATTCCACAACGAGCCGCTTACAGGTAAGCCAAAGCGTAACATCCAAGAGGACATGGCCCTGACCTTTACTGAAGGGACAGAACATCAAACATCACAAGCTCAAAAGAAAAAGGCACTAGAGTTTTGGTTTTCCTTAGAAATGCTGGCTTTGTAATTGCACCCCTTTTATTCTAACCCCACTGGTAACACTATTTTGGTAATGCTGGATATGACAACTAAACCCCAGTTCCCATCAGTACTCCTCTGCCGGGTTGCAGAATTAACACTGGTTTAAGATTCTGTGGTATCCTCACTGACTACAGCCCCAAAGCATCAAAGCAAGATGACATTTCCAGTGCTCGCACTTGTTCTGGAGCCAGTGAAATTCCATGTTTTGGCACACCTGCACTCCAGAAGACCTGCTCAACTGGCCTACGGTCCCAGCTTCCTGCTCTGGACATGACCAGTAGAGAGGCTTAGGCACAAGTACCACTGTGCTGTCTTCCACGTGGCAACTACCGTATTTACTCATTGGGTTAAATACCAGCACAGGAATTCAAGGTTGAAATTCTCATAAAAATCCTTTTCTAGTCCTCCTTCACCATCTTCCCTCTGATTTAGTAGCTCCTGCTAACCCAGTGCTGTGGATCTGCTACGGCTGTTGTGAGAGGTGTTACACCTGGCCAGCGCGCGCCGGTCGCGAGCACCCGGTTCACACTGTAGTGTTAAGAGCTGTGCTAAGCCACCTCTCCGGGTGCACTGTTCTCACCACAGTGGGCTGCACTCACAGTTCTCCTGCCATGGCAGGAACTTCAACGTGTTTAGCCCGGTACGTTTCAAGGTATGTGCAATGAGAACCCTGTAATGGCTTGACTTACAGCTCTGCGGTTCAGGAGCACATGAGCCGTGTGCTTTGACCTCATCCGTATCACTTCTTTCTTCTGGTTTTAAAACCCAATCTCGGTGATAACTCTCCTTTTGAGAGTCTCACTCCCTTTCCCTGTCCCTCCCAAAGTTCAGGAGGAGGCAGCTACACCTCCTCAGCCCACACAACCTCAGAAGTTAGAGGCACTGAAGCAGGAGTAGGCTCCTCCAACAAGGAGGAACGGTGACTGCTGCCTGAGGCTCCCAACTGCTTCCAGACAACTCGCTGCTTGTCTTTCCAAACCCTATTTTTGGCCCAAATCAGCCACTTGACAGTGGTGCTGACCCCACACAGCACCACAGCTGCCCCGTACTCCTGCAATTTTCCTATTCATTAGTTAAGATCGAAGCTTCAGTTGGGTCTGTTTCACCCAAGCCTCATGTCAAACCTCCGCCTGGATGAGCTGGGTGCGAAGGCAGCTCTCCAAGAACCCCTTCCACAGCACAAGCACCTGAAGGCATCTCACCTGCTGCATTTCTTCCCTTCCACTCCCTGCCATGGCTCATCCCTGCTGCATTCCTGACAGAAACTCTCACCCTCTGTCCCAGCCTTGGCTGTAGTTACTAAGGAGAATGTTCTGAAAGCTTAGCACTGGTCACAGAAGTCCCCTCTCACCGTGCTCCTGAGCTCAGGACGTTCGGAAGCTTCACTTTCCTGCCAGCATTACACCAAAATAAAAAAAAAAAAAAAAAGACAACAAAGGGAGAAGAAAGTTTCCAGCAAATGAAACTATCTCCCACCTTCAAAGAAAAGCAAGGATTACATCGATACTCATTTATCCAGGAGTAAGGAGTAAGTAACTACTCTGAGACTACTGGAATCGAGTAAGTTCACATGAAAGAAATGTGTTCGAATAATGTACCAAAAGCAGTGAAATCCAATGCAGAAGTTTCACAATTAAGTATTTTCCATGATCCAAAGCAAAAGTCCATTTGACCCATGGATCACGAATACTGAGGGGGTTTATGGGTTTGCTTTTTTGTCGCTGTTGTTAATTTTAAGTGACATGATTTCTGTATCTTTGGGGAGGGAAGGAAAAACTAACGGAGTCCTTGAGGCTCTAATGTGCCTCTGCTGTGTACTTTCAGATCTGCTGAGTTTCAGGAGGCATCCCTGGATATCCAACCACTTTCTGTTAGAAAGTTTAAAATCCTTTTCTTCAGTACCTTGTCTAAGTAACTGGGAAGGCGACTCTTGGAAGGAATTCCTTGTCTTTTTTGGAGATGGTCTTTAATGATGATGGTTTTCACAGTCACATAACGTGCAGGACTCAGATTTAGAGAGCTGCAGAGCACCTTTTCCCTGTCCGATAAGAGTTCAAAGCCAGGCAGGTTTTCAATGGCAGCGAATTCACCTTCTTTACCATCTTCCTTCCCTCTCTTGGAGCTTGCTATGTTTTTGTTCTCCTTCCTCTTTTCCCGTTTATGCCTGGCTGCCTCATATTCCGCCGACTCTTCCATTTTGGTGATCCCATTCCGGCGGTACCGCTGCAGCTCCCGAATCTTTGCTCGGAGTATCCTCTCCTTATGCATGTTCTCAAAGAAGTCTTCGAACTCCTTACAAGACATGAACTGGTACAGCGGCCTCAGTTTCAGCCTCAGCTCCTTCTCCTCTTTAGTGATCTTCCGTTTGGGAGCTTTCTCCTTGTCCTTTTTGTCCTTCCCCAGGAAGGCCGGTACCAGGTTATAGTCTCGCGCGATGTTCTTCCGCCGCTGCCTCTCCTTGAGCTTCCTCACGTACATGTCCACGTGAGCCCTTTTCAACTCTATCTCCACATCGTCGTCGTCGTAGTTCACTGAGAGGCCGCTGATGAGGGTCTCCGCGTCCTGGTCGTATTCGATCTCGTAGTCGTCCCGCAGCGGCATGTACCCGAGCTGCTGCTGCTCGGCCACCGATATGTCCAGCGGCGGCAGCGGTGTGGTCAGGCTGGGGGACAG
>NW_009937826.1:11324-12148 GCF_000696875.1 Nestor notabilis
CCGCCGCTGGGACACGTGTGATCCGTCACTCGGTTCGGGATCGTGTCAGGGATGCAGGCTTTGCCCAGGTTGCCGTGAATGTACATGCTCACGTAGTGCTCCATCACCTCCTGGGGCGTTCGGGAGGCTCCCACGTGAGCAGCCATGTCCTCCTAAATGGAACATACGGAGGAGTGGTCAAATGATTCCCGTTACACCTCCAGCAGAACATGCACTCAGGAAAGAGCCTGACTTCTTCTTCCCTGCTCCTCAAAAAGCCAACTCACAGTACTTAAACTGTTCTAGCAATGCTGAAATTAGCCAATTTTCCATCAGATCTGCATTTTCAGGTCCAGACCTGGATTTACAAGTGCACAGGGGGACATCGGCCACAAAAGCAGCACCAGAAGCAGCACCAAAGCAAGCTGCACTGGCTCCTCAGGCTACAGAATCCCACCAAGACATTGGAGCCACACGGGATTCCTGAGCTCACCATCACTAGGAAGCTTTCTGAGTCCCAAACCAGCACTGAGGTCACTGCATCATTTGGACTGTGCTCATTATATCGCATTGCTGAAGTACTTTCAGACCAATGCAGAAACACAGTACTTACAGCAAGAGGGATGGCATTCACTCTTTTCTAGGCGGTGATTTAGGAACTAAACCAAGCTACAATAATCATAAACTTTAAGATTTTGAAAAAGTCTTTACGTTTAATAACACAAACCGTAATCAATGAGCAACGAATGAATCAAATCATGCTATTCTTTAAAAATGACCATGTACTGACAGAGAAGGCAAGCAGCAAGCTCAGAGCTGGGACACAGAATGGTTTGGGCTGGAAA
>NW_009937827.1:0-39286 GCF_000696875.1 Nestor notabilis
ATACCAATGACATCATAACCCTGTAGCCTTGAACATACATCTCTACTTCTCTTGTTTTTTTCCCATATTATGGGCATTTGTATAGAGGCATCTGAGCCGAGCTCCAGATGAAGCCGACCCAATAGCTGGAGCAGCTGAAATATCTCTAGATCGGTCCAAGCACTTATTATAGGTGCTGGCAACTGACCGGGAGTGTTGGGATGGATCGATGCCCCCCTCCCCCAACACATCTAGTTTAAAGCTTTCTTGCCAACCTCCCTTCAGATACTTATGTACATTGATTAGAGCCCCTCCAGATAGATAGACCTTGTTGAAATGGGAGACCTGAATAAGAAGGTTCAATGGTTGTTACCAAGAAGAAGAGGACATGTAAAGTCAGTAGTGAAAACTTCTTCAGGTGATATTTACCAGCTTTCAGGCAACTCTGTTTCTGAGATGGAAACTCCGTGGATAGTTACTTGTTCAAATTATATTGCTGCAGTTGAATGTAAATGAGGTTTCCTTTTTAAAACACATAAATAGTCTCCATGAAGTTACAGGCATTTTGTTAGGTTTGAGGAGGTTTTAAACTTTAGGGAGGATTTTGCCTGCATAGTATAGGGCACCAGCCTTATTTCTTTCAGCAAAACACTCATCTGAAAGATTAAAAAAAAATGCTTGTATTCTCATAACTCATGTTTCAAATTATCAGACTCTATGATGAAGACGATTTGTATAGTTCTTGTTGCTGTCCCAGAATATTGACATACCTGTGGGGTTTTTTTCTTTATCACTGGAACATATAAAGGGGATTTACTTTCTCCAAGCTCTTAGATGGATGGCAACGTGATGTACAGTAAATTGCAATACCTATATCTGTGGTTTCACATTAACTTTTTATGTAGTTTTCATATATTTGAATGGAGCAATGAATCTCACTTTGCAATAGTACATAAAGTTCTTCGATAAAGAGTAGAATAGAATAGTTCAGTTGGAAGGGTGTAAACATTACTGCTTTCCTAAGAGATCAAGCTTCTGAAATATCTTTTCTTCTGTATATGGCAAGTTTGGAAAATAAGTCACTTGCAGACATAATTTGATAAAGAATGTCTATGATTAGTAAGACAATGTTAGCATGTTAGCTATGACAGAGTTTCCAGATGAGCAGTTTCTCTCCTCAACAGATAACAGGGAAAACTTCTAAACATGCGTAATGGATGCTTTCTGAATGAGATAGAATCATAAAATCATAGAATCATAGAATGGTTAGGGTTGGAAAGGACCTTAAGATCATCTAGTACTAACATTAGATTAAAACATAATTCTCCTTTAAATGACACATAAGTCCCTTAATTGTGCCTTAAGAGTGCCTGGCTTTCTTCTTAACAGTTCAAAATGTTAACTGCTCTTCCACAATATTCTTAGCTTTAGTGGCCAGTTACGCCATGTTTTCCAGAACATTCTTTCTCTCTTCTCCTCCACACATATGAAATAGCCTTCCTGAACTCATCCATAAGACATCTGTTTCAAGTCTTCAAGGATATTACATATCATTAAAATGAGCATCATTAGAAGATGAGAGTAAGATCTTCTGGCAAGCCTCATGATGCAGTTAAGGTGGACAGGCAATTGAAGATGCTTAGCACAAGGGGCAGGTCTTTTTTTCCTCCTTTTTAAATAACCTACATGAATATTTCTCAAACCTATTAGCCCCTCTCCTATTATCACAGGACCTGCTCAGGTGTTAGTCCCCATCTTTTTTATAGGCCCCCTTTAACTATTGAAAGGTCACAACAAAGTCTCCATGGAGCCCAAGATGTCATTGGCTTTTTGGAGTGCAAGTGCATATTGCTGGCTCATGTCCACGTTTTCATGCACCAGTATACCCAAATCCTTCCCTCAGGGCTACTCACAACTCCTTCATCTCCCACACTGTATTGATACTGATATTGACCCAGGTGCAGGACCTTGCGTCTGGCCTTGTTGAACCTCATGAAATTTACACCGGCCCACTTCTGGAGCTTGTCCAGATGCCTCTGAATTGGTGTTTTCCAGTGTACCCTTTAAATATGTGTCTCCTTTCCATTACACTCCTGCACAAAGCACAGAATGGAATTTGGCATGTGTGACACAATAAAAAATAAAGGATAGTAAGTTCGATGGCTATATGAACTTTCACAGATTAGTGATGCCTTTGCAAGTTCACAGTAACAAACAACTTAGTCCATTTACAAACTCCAGTTTAGAAAACTATTCCCAGGTTCACTAACTCTTGGGTAATTATTTCATAAAATCACATACTGGAAGATGACTTGAGTTTAAGGATCATCCTTCACATTCATCCAGGAGTTAGTCCTTTATTCCAAGTCAGGAAAAGGTGACTTAGGTAGCATGCATGGGACATCTGAATGTATGATTCTGTGTAGCCATTTTATTACTGCTTTCCCTTACTGACAAATTCTTTAGAACAAAGATTGCATATTTCTTATGGGAGTGGTTAGCAACTCTTGTATATGGGAACAGCTTCCGTAAACTAGTAAACACCTGGTCATGTATATTTAATGTTATTCTTAGGTATACTGTGATGAGTTCTGACAGAGCAATGCGTGTGCAATGAGAATGGGAAAAGTGAGAGGGGAAAAAAGATCCTCATCCTGAAACATGATTTTAAAAAGTTTGAGTGCATTCCTCCTACTGCAACATGTACCTGCTGTGCATTTATCTTTAGAAGTAGCGTTGCTGTCAGGCCTCCCACTCGGCACATCTTTAGACACCACATCTTGTGTGTATCAGAAGTGCCTAACTAGGCAGAATATCTGACTGCCACCATTGCTACTGTAGCTGAAGTTGGCCTCATTTTCTTTAAAGTTGCCTGTGATTTGCAAACCCAGTAGTGAAGAAGGAAAAAAGAAATTAAATGAAACAGTAATATGTATCTCCTGGGTATTTCCAAGCTACAGAGTGCTAATTAAAATCTCAGACTTACATATCTGATACTTGGGGGTATAAAACAGTGCATAGGTTAGCTAGAAACCATGGCTGCACAGATTAGCAGTGGCAAAATAAGGCCATAATTGCCTGGGGGGAGTTTACATGGGTGTTAGAAGAATTTTATCTGAATAGGTGTTGATTTATACATCTGAAAACTGTAATTTTTTTTCCAGCATTTGCATATATTATCTGTGTTGTTAGATACTTGAGCTGTAAAATGTCAAGAGATTATCAAATGTGGTGCAGCTGTTACTGGTGTTCTTTATGCATGGTGTTGAAGCTGTGCTTTCTTAGAATATAACTCCTCACCCAAGGAAAGCGTCCCATCTTTGCTGGCTCTGGCTTACATCGTCACAGGACAGGGAATGGTTCATATAATGTAGGAATGCTAGTGAGTAGCTGTTAGAACTCAAGAAATTTCATGCTAATACTTTTTAGCCTGTCTTTTTTACCTTCAAAGTATGTCCAAATGAATCATTTAGTGCACTTCTTTTCCTCTGCCCTGAGTGGTAATGTGTGGTCTGTGATAGAGAAACACAGAAATAGAAATGATGTGTGGAAAGAGCTAAAACTGGACTATAATAAGAGCAGAAACACTGTAAGGAAAGAACTAAAAATACCATCTGGATAGACGTATGTGTGTGTACGTACACAAATGGGAACAAATCTTTAATGGCCAGTATACAGATTCTGTTTCTTAGGGATTAATTTCTTGCTTTACATTTTGTAATTTGGTAAAATTTTACTAATTTTAAACATCTCTTTTATATAAGTACATGTAAAAATCCAAATAAATGCTTCAACTGGAAAAAAAAAAAAAAAGAGAAAAAAAAGAAAAAAACCTCTCCAAATGCAAAACACTATATAATAATACTGTGCAAATATTGACAAAATTGGGGTCACAAATGTTAAGGAATTCACAAGTTATGGTTGCATATCAAACTATGTTTTACTTAATCATTTTTTGGCTCCCTCAGTGAGTGCTTCAGCGTAGCTATTTCCTCCTTCCTCTACCACCCCTTATAGGACAGCATCAAGTATGCTGTGAGTCTCCAGTTCTCCTTTCCATGCCTGGAATAGCAGTAGCCTGGGGATAATGGGAAGGGAAACTGGAAGGAAAGTCCTGCTTCTCCCCTGAAGGGTCCAAGTGGGAGATGCTCAGTGGTGGTTGTACAACCTGGCACACCTAACCATGCCATCAGTGGGATGGAAGCTGTAGAGGAGTATGAGTGCTCCATTGTGCAGGCAGACTCTTCAGAAAATATCTCTGTAAGGTCTGAAGACCTCTAAGGAAGTCTCTTAATCACATGAATCACATCTAGAGGTTTGTATTTTGTCTAGACTTTTGCTTTTCTGTATAGCTGTATAAATCACAGGAAAACTAAACTTGATCAGTAAAAATTTTTATGGAATCAGGTGTTTTGGGATGTTACGGTCTTGCTTCCTCTGGCTTCTTTAACCTGACAAATAATAAATTTTCCCTAAAAATTTCTAACTTCTGGGAATCAATTGAGGACTTACAAGTTGAGTAAATCATCCTGAGGACAGACAGTAAACATGGAAGATTTCAAGCCACAGCTAAAGTGTCATGAAGTTTTATAAGCAACTGGTAAACAGCATTTTACAATGGGAGGTATCAAGCAGCTTCAATTATAACATTGAATCAAATGTTCAGTTGCAGTGAACTGTAATGTTCCTCTGAATGTAATCTCAATAATGTGTTTTTCTCAGGAAGACTTATGATGTGGTGTAGGCAACGTTATACATGTGAGTTGTGAAGAAACAAAAGTTCTTGGCACCAAATACCTTTTAAATGTGTCAATGTGCTAAATATGAATCACAGAATGGAATAATTTACTGTTTCCTTGTGGATTTCTTGACATATACTTCAGCAGAAGTATAAAATTTTAAAATTGCAATTGTATTTTTAAAATTTATCTTAAATAGTGCTGCTAAGTACAGCAACAAGAAAACCACTGCATTTTCTACATCGGGATATCTGTTAAGTATGGCATCTAGAGAGCAATGCAGCTGTACCATCTAGGGCTTCTCATGCAGTTATTAGCCCAAGGGTCTAAGTCCTCATGAAACTCAGGGGTGTCTGAACATGTATATCATCAAAGCAAAATTAATAAAAAATCACTAAAATTTACTGGATATTGTTTATGTCAAAAAAGAATTATGAAAATGTTCAAAAATTTTCAGTGTGTTATCAAGAGTTATCAGTGTTTAAGGCCAAGTTAGATGGGAATTTGAGCAACCTGGTCTAGTGGAAGATGTCCTTGCCCACAGCAGAGGACTTGGAACTAAAACTATTTTGGAACCCAAACCATTCTATGGTTCTAAGATTAGGAGTATGAGCTGGTTTTGGTAAAAATAAATAGAAGAAATACCATATTATTAAGATATTTATTTTTTATGACTTTATAGAGGAAAAAGGAAGGTTTAGGTAGCTTGGTGTTTGAGCC
Organism: Nestor notabilis; assembly: GCF_000696875.1. NCBI lineage: Eukaryota > Metazoa > Chordata > Aves > Psittaciformes > Psittacidae > Nestor > Nestor notabilis. Next base: position 5,439 of record NW_009937827.1, read on the forward strand.
GCTCAAGAAAAGGTCATTTTAAAAGCAAGTTACAAGGAGCTAAAAGCCTCTGAAAGGTGTAGAATGAGAACATAAGTCAGAGCTGTGCAATCATGTTGTTAAATCTGAGGCCTGAAATAGAAGACAATTCTAGCATTTGGTTTTAAGCCAATAGACATCTTTGGACTGAAAAAAAAATTATATCTGGCCCTCTGCTGTCTTTAGTACACCTTCTCTTAACAATGTACATGTGTGTATTGCAACATGGCATGCATTTGAAACAGGGAAATTTAGCTCTGTGGTGAAAGGAGGCTATTTTCTAACACAGTGTAACTGCTAATGGCAGACTTCAGCAAATACGTGTGGCAGCCTGCAGATTTAAAATAATAAAAGCAGTCAAAAAATGCTGTGATGACATGAACAGCAACAGAAAACTTGATGCTTGCAGTCTTCTCAACTTGCACGTGGAAGTGTAAAAGACTGGTCTCTCTCTTACACTACACATCTTCCTTTGCCAGGACATCACTGTTCTTACAACTGGCACTGGTGGTCTTCACCTCATGTGATCTTCTCAGCTTCTCTGTAGTCATTTCCTTGTTCTCCAGATGCAGCCCCAGTGTTGCTTGTGTCATTTCCAACTCATCAAATGTGGTTTCTCAGGGCTTCCTAATTGTCCATTCCTAGCCAGATCACAAGCCCTCTGCTGCATCCTTCTCTCTGACACTTTTCAGATCACACATTGTTGATCACACTTTCCACAGTAACATCTTCACTGTTAAGTCCTGCATTTTCCTTTCCCAGTTTCTCTTCCTACTCTCTCACTGCTTCAGTGTATCATCACAAAAACAAACCAACCCTACTCTTAGGGAAGAGGGGAAAGAGGTGATAGATGGAATAAGCCTCAAGATGCAATAAGGTGCTGGTACACAATGCATTTGTTTCTGGCTGAGTAGTGCAGTTAAGGATGTTCTTCAAAATCACTACTTCAGTTAAAGCTTCTGTGTCCTGGGAGTATTTATGTTAATGGGAGAAATTTTATTATATCAAGGTCTTTGAAGATTTTCTTGGTGGTACTACTTGTGGTAGAAGCAAACTCACTGTCAAAAAAAGCAGAAACTTGATTACAAGTTTGGAATATTTAGTGAAGGTGGACATTTAGGCATTCACTCATACCCCATAATAAGACTTATTTTCAAATTTCATTTTCCTGTCCCGCTCAGAGTAAAAAAAGAAATAATCAAAATCACATAATTAAAAGCAATCCTAAAATATCATTTCATAAATATGTAAAATGATTTATTTAAGAGAAGATGGGGAAAATAGGAAGTCTTGTTAGAAGGTTTTTCTACAGCCAAATGCAATCCAAGAGGAACATCATCAGCTAGTATATATTGTCTTAGTCCATTCACAGTAAATCAATGAAAATCAAGATGTACAAGATGAGAATATGTACTGAAGTTTACATATTAAACATCTGCTGTTTAAAAAATAGATCTAAAAATATTTGGAGGGTGAAATAAACTGTGAGATGTCTGCTTTTTGTTGTTTTCTCTTTTCAGACATTTAGTCCTCTAGACCATATATGTAAAGTTGAAAATATATCAAGGTCATATAATTACAGAAACCATAAACCCTAAGATGTAAGATATGGTATTAAAAGAAGGCTAACTATCTGCTAAACCAGTTTGGTCAGTTTCTTTGAGGTATTCAATATGATGTACAGGTAGAAAGTTATGGAAATTCCTAAGAAATGTAAGGAATGGTTTTGTAAAAATGATAGAGAAAAAGTTGGTAGGACTGGATTGCTTCTTGGTTCATTTTCATAGCATGCTTTAAGAAGAGATTTGCTTTACTGGTGCATATGCTAAAAGGATCCTTTGCCATAGCCTCTGCGTTGCTTCCCAGAATCTGAGGATGAAATACATAGCTCTGTTTTTCATACAAATTTATTTTAATAAAGGCACAACATTCCTAGTATTTGACCAGGTAAACTTGCAGAAAAATTACCCAGGTTAGGGAAGGTCAGACTTCACTAGGATGAGTGCAGGGGTTCTTATTACTGTGTGCAACATTGCTCTTCTTGCTTCAAGTCATGCGGCTTATAGCTTTCAAGCTGCATGTCTCATAATGTCAGTCTAGGTCCTGTGTCTGATAACAGCTTAATCTAGTTGGTTAGTGTCCTTTCTTTGTAAGATGAAAAGGAGAAAAAATATAAGACTGTTCCTTGTCCTCTTCATTGCTTGGTAGATTGTAGAATAAATCCAGATAAGTAAAGCATAAGGCTTTTGCTTTATGTAGGTGTTCTCCACTTCTATAGTACCAATACAGTACAAATCACCACATATTTTCCCACCCCCTACATACACAAAGAAAAAATGGCTTATGCCTGAGATGTAAAATTAATCTTGTGGAGATCAGCAACATGCTGCTATGCTCAAATTCTGTTGCTTCCATAGAAATTCATTTTCCATTGCAAATTGCTAGGGGAACCATAAAATATTTAGATACCTACGTACGTAGAAGTCTTTTGTTGGATATAATTGTGTCTGTATATAAAAATCTGCAGTTAACTTTGGGAACTGGATCTATGCAGAATTTAAAAAAAAAAAAAGAAAAGAAAAGAAAAGCCAATATCTAATATTAATGCTGTAGAACATTCCATATTATTTAAACTAACTTTCTGATTAAAATGAAATTAATTGCTCATTTGCCATAGTAATAGAAAGCAACATGATATGTTAAACCAAGGATGGATGTAGAGTTCTATTCATCTAAAAAGCTTCCTCACCAAGCTGAACTGGAAGAACAATGCACATCTCTTGTACAACTCTAGGTTCTTTATTCTCTCCATGGTGTTAATTTAGCAAAAGAAAATGTCACATACACCCTCTTGAGATGCATTAACATGTGAAAAGTTGTGCAGAGATAGACAAAGATAGCAGATCAGACCAAATTCTTTATAGTCTTCTTTGAACTACAGTCCATCCATAAAAGCCTTGCAGAAATTCTCCCATAGAAATGGATAATTTACTCCCAGGTTCATCCCTACCTGTTTATAAGTTACTCCCGCATTTTCCCTCTGTTACAGGAGGTGCAGAGGAACCCTACATTTCCATGACAGGTATCTGCTACGTATTTCACCAAGACTGGTGTCACTGGTAGAACTTCACACATCCAAGTGATAGATTTAAATTTCTGTCCCCAAGAATCACAGTTCTCCATTTGACTCCTTGACTTTCTTCTTTCTTGGGTCCCATGTACTAACCTCTCCTGTCTTAAAAGGAGTTTGATGTTTCCTGTGAATTTTCTTCAAACAAAGAGTCCATTGTTTAATCCAGTGCATCCAGATGTTCCAGTTGGACTCTGGGAGGGGGTGGGGAGTAAAAAGGAAGCCAGAATCAGAAACATTAAAACTTTCACAAATGGCTGTTCTGTTGTTACGTCTTTTGAAAATGAAGTATGTGCCTGCTGTGTTCCATAAACACATGCATTGCATTAGGTACAAGAACACGCATTTCATTTAAGCACATCTAAATACTAGAGGGAAACCAGCAACAAGTTATCATTGCAGGATAAAAATAGAGGAAAGAAGAAAGAGTTCTGCCTAGTTCAATGAGTAATAACTTGACTGGTGGACATTTATAGGATAATATTGAAAGAGCAAACAAATATCTCATCTAATAAGGAAATTGAGAAAAAAAATAAGAAAAAAGAGAAACTGAAGAAGACATACAGCAACAGCTATAAGTGTCTGTTGAATTGCTCTTCATAATGAAGAACGGGGAGCACAGCACAGTATCTGATTTACACAAGGTTTCTCTCAAGTTACAGAGTGCAATATTTGTGCCAGCTTAAAACTAGGAATTACATTGGTGTTTGTGTTTTGCATGCTTCGTGCAAAAGTTCTGAGTGGATATTTGTCATTACTGGATGAATAACCCTTTCTTATAAAATTATTATGTTATCCTCACCCACAGCGAATTCAAATAAAACATATTGGTCAGTGTATGTGTGTATGCTGCCATATTAATAATAATTTGTGGGATGATAAAGATGGTTTCAGCTGTCTAATTCAATATGGGAAGTCAGTGAGATCATAAATCATGGAACAAATTATCTTTTATCTTAAAAGAGAGTGAAAACACTGCTGTTAGATTTATGTGAATGGACATATGCTTTTGCACCTAGCTGTTCTGAAAGCAAATTAGTAAAACAGTTTTCCATGCAGACAAGTTTGAATTTTCAGATCAATAATTACAAAAGCATTTGTACTTTTTAGGGGTCCTTCTTTATTTTTTTGTCATCATGTCACTCATTAAATAAATAGTTCATTTTAAAACCCTTTAAATTCCATTTTTTAAATGCTAAAATTATTTGTGTGGCTGCTAGACTTTAAAGTTCATATACACAAGCAATTTCAGCTGCTTGAAAAGTAATCGCACATCAGCTCGGCTGTAGCAATTGTGCATGTGCACATAATTTAATCTTTTATTGTAGGCTCAGCTAAGCCATGTTGCATTAATTCACTTTTAGCATGCATACATGCAGATAATTGCAGTGACTCAGCTGACACTCAGTAACTCAGTAACTGCAGTAACCTGATCATCTGCTTGAGCGGGGTTTTTTTTTTAAAATACTGTTCTAAACCAGACCTACTGAATTTCTCATTTCTTTTGCTTTTTAGAAATACTATTTCTTTTTTGATTGGGCATGGATCTTTTTTTTTTTTTTGTGTGGTTGGACCAGCAAAGTTCTGCACATTAGTTTGGGGACACAAAGTGAGAGGGGTTGCAAAGACCTGTGTCCACAGCTGTGGCTCATACTGCTGTGAAGAAAGAAGTCAAACCTCCTTCTGTCAGAGACATAGGGAGCAAGAGCACTCATCAATGAGCTCAATGCAGACAAGCACTTTGGAGCCATGAAACAATCTCCTGCCCACATGGGAGTCTGCAGGAAAGGGTGGGAGGTTGACGGCTTTTTGGATCTGGCCCCATTTCATCTTAATCTGCTCTGGCTCCTGATCTTTTCAAAGTCTCCCCATTGTGCGTGTGATTTCTGCTAAACATGCAGAGAAATTTTTAAGATCAAGACCATATGATATAGCAAGATTAATCTACCCTTTGGCCTTCACCTCTCCCTCCCACTGGGGGAGAGGTTTGGTTCTGCTAATTTGTCATGTTACTTTTTTTTTCTCCTGCCATCATTTTTATTCCTCCTCATGGTTCACCTAAATTGGGGATTTTTGCCCAAACACTCTCAGCATATAATGAAGATAAATAGAATTCTTTGTGTCCACTACATGAATTTTTAAGACATCATTGTTTATTTCACCCAGTTTTAACACGGAGAATTTGTAACTCATTTGTAGACTAGAAGTGTTTTTTCACTTTTATTATATATTGTGGCTGAGTGAATCCCTGTAGGTCTGTGAAGCAGATGTGTTAGTACAGCCAGTGTAACAGCTTCATTCCTTCCCTCATCTTCTGCTATGCAGTCAAGTTTCAAATTGTTATGATATGCAGAAATTAAATATGAATAAATAAAATACCACCAGATAATGAAGCTGCAGTCCCCTCTGTCATGTTAAATCATTTATGAGGTGGCTGTGAGTAGGAACTGTGGCTGATGATGTCTTCTGTGTTGAAGTCTCTGATTAGTTTTGGAAGCATTAGTGTGAATTTTTCTGTAGTATTTGCATCAACAGCCAGAAAAAAAATCTTTTGCCTCAACAAAAAATATATCCTCCTGCCTTATCAATCCATTCCTTTCATGTCTTCTGACATCCAAATAATAACTGGAATTGGACCAATTTTGCAGATAAAAACTATGTAATTCAACTGTGTTTCCTTATTTGGTATCAGTATGTAATTTGCAAGCTTGTTAGAATTAGGTTAGGTTTTGGGGTATAGGTGTGGAATATCTCGGTTTATCTATTTGATAGGTGTGGAATATCTCGGTTTATCTATTTGATGTGCTTAAATTCATATTTACCCCAAAAAATACTAATTTCAGTGAAGGAATGGAATAAATAATGAACAAAATTAAAATCTTTGTTTGCATTTGTCTGTTTCAAAGCAGGACAGGTGTTAATCCAGGTATTTTAGATCCTACAAATCCTATAGATACCCAAATAAGGTATGAATACAGTATTCATGCTTTTCTGAAAACTTGTCCTGTTCCCATGGCTTTTGACCCATCTGAAACATTACTTTTCTATTTACATCTATTACTTCTATATTTATAAGTATCTCAGATTAATAATACTTTATTTCAGGCTCTACTGTTTGCACTGTATTCCTCTCACCCATGAGAGGGCCATAGAATATCTAGCTTATAAATTAGAAGGCTGTAATTTGTTTTTGTCAGATGTCAATATTAGTTTCTTCCTCTTCTAGCAGGAAGGCAGTTTATGCATCAGTTTGGCCACTTTAAAAGCTACTGGCTGCTTTAAAGAGTTCAGGGAGCTGGAATGCTACTGCTCTTCTCCATCTGTTTCAGTTGGACACTTAAGATATATAACTCAGTCCATCAAGTGTTCCTTGCTCCTTTAGACCATAGCTGCTGTGGAAAAATCGTTGTCCAGTGGTGATCTGCAGGGTGATGGGTTTAGACTAGACAATCAAAGTACCTGAGGGTTTGGTTTATCATGTTCTCTTGTGATTTATCATTACATTTGCACAGGTTTATCTTTATGCCACTTTTATCTTTTTTCCAATATTTCTTTATTGTTAGAATTACTTTTCCTTAAAGCAATGTTTCTAGTGCTCTGTTTTTGTATGATTGACGAACTGCATCTTCTGTCACATAAAGATAGCATGGAACATAATAATTAGGAAAGAAATTTGACTGGGACTGATTATTTTTCTTCAGTACCATCATGAAATTCTTGTTAGTACTGGAGATGCCCAATTGAGATTTAAATAAACCCTCTCACACAGTCAAGCAGTCCGTTCCAGTAGCCCGGAAGTTAATATATGGTAATGCTAATTTACCTTTCTGAGCTCCATTTTCATGTAGCTAGATTGCTACCAGTATTCAAGTTAAATCCAGAATGTTACCTCCAGATCTCTACACTGCAGTCACGAAGTAAACATGCCTCATTAAAAACCTCCCATTCGTTCACAGCATTCTGTCAGTGTAGGAAAGCATGCCTTTCTACACAACACAGTTTTGGCATCCAGAATTACCTTTTATCTCCACAGGTTTGCATGCAGGCACATGTAAATGTGGAGTAAGCAAACAAAGCCCAGCTTGTGGCACCTAAATAGAACCACATGCTGCAAACCTCAGCTAGCAACGCAGCTGCTAGCAAAGCTTCAGTGTGCACACATCCCAGGAGCAATGTCAGCAGCTGCGAGCCCAACATTTCTGGCAGTGATGTTCTCCAGTTTAGGCCTGGCCAAGCTTTACGTCTCTTGCCCATCTGTTTGGTTTGCATTGTGCTACATCACCCTGAATGCAGTATTTAAACTATAAAATCAGCAGGGGATCATACAGAGGGGGAAAGCTGCCTTGCACAGGTCGCCTCAGGGAGAGCTTTCTATTCATAGAAGTTGGTGTTAGAGAAAGTGCAGAGGCTGTTTTGTGGGAGGAACAGACATCTGGGAAGCTGGGATTGACACTAACAAAACCATGGGGAGGTTAGAAGCAAATTGGAAAGTTAAGGCAAGGATATTTTGTCTTCAATATTTCTACATTTTGGTTACAAAGCAGATTTATGATGTTCTTGAAGAGTTTCTTGGGTTCCAGATATAGGCAGAATGGAAATTAGGAATCTAGGAACTATATCATTGGCATTGTTGCCTAATTCAGTATTTTGTGACTTTGAACCACATTGCTATATATGTGTTTAAGTTTGTGAGAAAGAAGTCACATTTTCTCTTAGAATGTCTAGAAGAAAGTAGGAGTAGGTCCTGTGAATAAACCTGGTTTTTAAGTTAACTTCTAGGTTTAGCTATGTTTGGAATTCTTGAATATTCTTGTAAGAAAAGTATATTAGAATGACTTTTCACAGGAAATTAAGTGTCTATTTGTGAATATTGATAGAAAACAAGTGAGTAGACATTGGATTTGCATCATGTCTTTACTGGTAGCTGTTCCTTATCTGTTCAGAAGCAGCTTCTAAATATTACATTGCTTCCAAGACTAGGAGTACTCTTACTTTTACATATTGAATAAACCCAAACTTCTCAATGCATGTTTTGGGCAAGTAAGACTTTAAATAAAGAACATATCTGAGAAAATTTTGGGTGACTCACAAAGAATAATATGGCAGAACAATTCCAATTAGTTATTTTTTATCTTTCATAGTTGCTACATGACTTCAAATCAAAAGCAGTGTTTTGTCAACCCATATGAGAGCCCTCCTCAAACACTTCGAATTTCATCTTCATTTGAAAAATCAGCAATGGATATGGTTTCACATTTGGCTTTTTTTTTTAATTAATGGAGGATATACAGGGCTAGAGATGTTTCTTGGATATCACTTTGCAGAACAAAAAAATTAAATAGGTCATAGAATTAAAAAAAATGAGACCCTGTGAAACATACTTGTCTACTCTATTGTTGGGCTTAGCATACTTTGTCAGTTGCAGTAAAGGCTTTCATTTCATGGAAGAAGGTCAGCTCAAACTGGATTTTTCTAATATCAGCTAAGTTTGTGCAACTCAGTAGTGAAATAATTTTACAAAAAAGACTCTAAAAACAACAATCTCCTGAAATGTTAGATACTATCATAAATGATACCTGCAGTTTTATAAGGTAGAGTGTAAAACATTGCTTCCAACAATAACCCAACTGAACGTGTATAAATATGGTCTTATATAGCTAGCACTTTTCCTGTCCCCCTTTGCCTACCCACTGCTTGTTGATTGTCATTTAAGCATCAGCTGCATAGTAAGCTGTGATCCTTGCTTCAAATGTTTAAAATCCAGACTGATTCAGAAGATGGTGTGGGCTAACATGTTTTCAGTTGGTTGGCATGACAGCTTTTCTTGAACTGGGTAGCACGTGTAAGCTTCTGTTTTCATTTTGTTTTTTCATCTCGACATGCCTATATAGGGGATGAAGAATGAAATCTTCTAGAGAATCTTCTAGAGAAGATTCAGTTATGGAAGATATAGACAATGCCATGCCCATCCTCAAGCAATTTTAGCTTGAGAAAGCATGGTTCTAACTCACAAAATCAGTTTAGATCTGTTCAATGAGAGTAAAAAAGGATGTAATGCATAAAGTCAGTAAGAAATGTCTTCTGTCAGTATTAATTTCCATCATATAGTTGGTTTGAAAGGAATGTATGTGTATCTTAATGCTATGAGCGATTGGCCAACAAGATTCTGAACTGTCTGTGAAGGAGAAAGTCTGTGTTTTTGAGGAGATTACAATTCTGCTAATGCCCTACTGAGAGAAATTCTTAAAGCTAATTAATATGCCTTTTGGAGACAAATAAAGGGTTTATATCTCAATAGTCATTCCACTCAGAAAATGATAATTATTTTAATTCACCCATTAAGCAGGCACTTTTCCGTCGCTAAAAAATTCTTGGACTTTGAGTCAGTTTTACACTAGAGTTCGTCTCTTCCTCTTCCTTATCTTGTAGCGAAATCCAGACAGAAGTTTTACCTATGTTAATGTAATCTCCAGATTTAAAATGCGTTCTCAGCTTATTAATTAAAATATTACTAGTAACTGGCTCAGAAGCAAAACCCTGGTGAATTCCTCCACTCATTCTCTCCTAGTTTGACAGTAAACCCATTGGTAACTACTCTGGTTTGGTTTTCCAACACCCATCCTAAAAACAGTTTCTGTAGATGGTATTTTCCTAAATTACAGCTTTGGTTTCAAAATACCATTTAGAAAAGTTTGTAATTTCTACTGTGTGTCGTCCAAACGCCCCCCCCCCCCCCCCCATTATAATGTTATACAAAGGCTAATTTGACACAGTTTTTTCTTGACAAAATTATTTAGGATACTATATGATTATGTTTCATTATTTAAAAGGGTGGCTACAAGGAAGATGGAGACTCCCTTTTTACAAGTGTCTCCAAGAGGCAGTCCTGTTGGATGCCAGAGGAAAATTTTTCACAAGAGCAATCAGCCATTGGAATAATATCCCCAGGGAAGTCACAGATTTCTCCAACGTGGGACACTTAAGATACAGCTGGACAGAGTGCTGGGCCATCTAGTCTAGGTCATGCTTTGCCGTGACAGGTTGGACCAGATGATCCTTGAGGTCCCTTCTAACATAATATTCTATGATTCTATGATATAATTTATTATCTTCCAAGCTTCAAATGGTTTGTTTCCTTTATTGTTTTGTTTTGTCACAGAATGTAATGTCACAGAGTGGTTGAAATTGGAAGGGACATCTGGATGTCATCTGGTCCAATCCCCCTGCTCAAGCAGGGCCACCAGGAGCCAGATGTCCAGGGTCATGTCTAGATGGCTTTTGAATATCCCCAAAGCCAGAGACTCCAGCAGCTCGCTGGGCAGCATGTGCCAGCACTTGGCCACCATCAGACTGAAAAAGTGTTTCCTGATGTTCAAAGGGAACCTCTTGTGTTTCGGTTTATGCCCATTGCCTCTGGTTGTGGTACAAACAAAAGGAAAGGAACCTGACTCTGCCTTCTTTATACCCTCTGTTCGGATACTTTTTTCCACGATCTCAAGTTAGTCTGACCATTCTGCAATTCCCAGTTTTCTGATTTGTCCCAGTTTTAAAGATTGGCACTTGCTTCGACTTTTTCTAGTCTCTTGGAACTTTACTTGTCCTTCACTATTATAAAGAAATAGCATCTGATAACTCAGAGATTCTCCCAGGTGTGTCTCTAAATAGTCCTCACTTCCAGCTAATTTGAAAACGTTATCTAGACTCTGTCTAACCTGTTCTCAGTGCATTTTGTCTTCTAATCTCACTGTTGCTAAAGTTAGGTTATCTGCCTGATTGCAGTGAGTCTTTTTTGATGAGAATTAAAACAGAGAAATTAAACAGTTGGCTTTTCATCTTCCTCTGTTTTTAATGTATAGTTGATTTTTTTATCTTTTTTTTTTTTTTTTTTTTTTGTGCAAGACTCCTTGGTAGTCTAACTAATTAGCTGTAGAAGTGCCATGGGAATTTGGTTTGTGCTTAACTGTTGTGACTGTAATATTTATCCCAATGTAGTGTATTTTGTTTCTTTGAATGAAAAAAAGAAGACTTTTAAAACTGAATACTGCACAATAAAGTTGTTAGACTGTTAAGGGCATTATAAATATGCAGATTTACTTGAGAAAAAACATCAAAGCAGAAATAAATAGGACATTGCCTTTGAATACATATTTTCTCCCTTATCACAAATCAGTTACATGGAAAAATCTCTAACTTCAGGAGACCTGATTAAAAAGTGTTAAAAGTTAACTGTTTTGAATGGATGTTTCTCAGTAACAGCTCTAGCTGACCATTTAAAGCCAGTGTTCTGCAAATGGGATTTTTTTCTTTCCTAACTGTAGAAGGGACTTGAACTTGTAAACTTCCAAAACAGTCATTTGAAATGGAAGCAAGCTGAAAACAACTGGTACTTTTCAGACTGCAAGTGGTACTACCAAACCCCCAGAATTTGTTGGACTGTAGAATTGTCGCTTCTCTTAGGCTGGCAAAAAAACCCTAAAAAAATATGATGGAATGCCTGTGTACTTAATGCTTAGGATGATGTTAATATTTACCATATGGATTGCATAAGAGGTCTGCTTATTCTCTAAGTAAAGAACAAGATGATTTTTAATAGATATATTACAAATGTTATCTCTTTGTGCTGAACTAGAAAGCAAGCCATTGATCTTGCTGAACAGAAAAGTTAAGAACTAATGAATTTGTACCATCCTCTTATTTAACTTCCAACTGCATGAATAAAGCAATGACAAGAAAAATGCCATCCAAAGTGTGCAGATAAAGAAAGGCACTTCAGCCTTACTTCACATGGGGCATTTGAGGCATATCTGCTGTTAGAGGATTTGCACAATAATCAAGTTTTTGTCACAGAAAGAAAAAGAAAGTCTTAAGCAAAGGCAGGGAACATGTCTTTGCTTAATGAAGAATAATGCTGAGGCCATAAATAAAAACAATATAGTTGTTGCAGTCGTAATAAGCTGTGTCATCTCGACCATTTCCAATTAAAAGTAACTTTCTGGTATTTTGGTCAGTACAGCTAGTGTGGTAAACCTGTGCAAGTAGTAGCTGGGTTCTGAATATAGGGGCAAACTAATGAACAATTTATATCAGTATTGAAACAGTTTGGGTGAAGTATACTCAACAGTGATAATTAAAATCACTGGATGTGAAGCAAGGTATGCGGCAAGACATACAAGACACACATGTTAAAGATTACATGTGTGTTAGCAGTGTGTTTTAAGTAATGACAAATAAAATTCCTATTTCAACTTGGTCTTCAAGGTTCTTAAAAAAAATTTCTGATAACACATTTTAACTTTCAGAGATTCATATTTTACACATGCAAATTCATTCACAGGGGTTCAGTAGGAAATATTTCAGATTTAGGCAAGCAGGTTTTGAGGAAGTCTTCTAATTTTGGCTGCCTACAAATGCAGAACTGGAAAATAATTATATCTTGTGCCTTGTAAGTGAAGCTGCTGCAGTGATGAAAAATAAGTTTTAACTCCTTACTATCACTGTGAGGTGGAATTTTTAATGATAGCAGATTCCTTCTCTGTTGAAAAGTAAAATTTAACATTGTAGCATTAGTATAGTCAAAATATTAGCATAGAAGTTTGTGTGACATGATTCTGACAAAAATGTTAGCACTTGGAAAAAGCAGGAAGATAAAATCTACTCATACACAGTAAGATCATGAAATACATCAAAAATCATGTGTTACTGTTTGTATCGCGTAAAAGAGCCCATCCCCATCCAAAGATCCTGCTTCCAATTAGGCTATGTTCACCAGTACTCAAAACCCTATAATTTATATCCGGTCATTCATGAGTAAGATGCATCCTTTCTAATTTACATGGTCCTAAGATAGGTCACAGAAATGAACATGTTCCATTGACTGTAGAAGGAGCATGGGGTGAATAGTTCACACATGTCCATCATATTTTTAGCTATCTAGTACTAGATGAGTTCAATCCTCCAAACAGTGTCTAAAAGTTATTTAGACGGGAGCATGTTTGAATATAAAGTTGGAAAATCTTGAAGCAACATTTTGATTATACATACAATCTACTAACATTTTTAGAAAAACTCTGTGGGCAACTTACTGAATTTAGAAACAAATAAGGACTTTGAAAGTTATACATTAGAGCAGAATGAGATATTAGTCATAATACATGAATTCACTTATACTTTCCTTATTACTAGCTTAAAAGTCACTTTTGCAGTAGTACGTACACCTGAAAGCATTCTTGGTTTGGATGAAGCCTGCAAGAGCTATTTTCCTAAGAGCTTGCAAGATTATTTTATTGATTTGCAATAAGACATAATTGGCTTTAGCTGTTTGTATTTTATGTAATGTGGGTTTTGCCTTTTTGGTAAATACTCTAGTTTCGAAACTGGAGATTTTTTCACATGAAAGAAAATCTAGCTTTTTCTATATTTTATACCCGGTCAAAACATGTTTCTGTCAGGAAAAAAAAAAAATAATAAAAAATAAAAAAGAGGCTGTTTAGCTATTTGCTACTACAAATATTTGGCGCACAGTTGAAAGAGACAGTATTCCTAATCTTAATCATGAGTGGAGGACTGGTTAGTGGTAAGAAATCAAATCAGAAGTTAAGATGTCTCAACCCCCCATGCATTTACAGTGACAGCTTAGTGCATAGGATAAAATTTTAGGATTTTTGTATTCTATGCATACATCACAGCCCATCTGGATTAGGAACACGCTGTACGGGAAGACGTGCAGAACAAAATTGAAGTAGGCACAACCATGATGATAGAAGATTTGAAATTACTTAAACCTCTGTGAAACACCTTATATCCCTTTCATTTCTAGAAACTGTACGATAATTACCTTTTTGAACATGTTGTCATTACAAGTCATAGCTGCCACTGATTCATCAGTAGGGTTGGGTGAATTGCAATGTCACTAGACAAGATGGTACCATTTCCCTTTTGCTGAAGAAAGTGAAACTTAGTTCTGCAAGCAGAGGATTATTGGTTTTAATTGAAGGCATGAGTGCAACTGAAAAGTAAAATCTTATTAGCTGCATTAAGAATTAGAAACATGGAACAAATTACTCAACATTGAGAGCTAAAATCTCTACTGGATTTGGGGTAATGATCTACTGATTGGCCTGAGGACATTGCTAGTGAGGCTAATGGCTTTAAGCAGTGGTAAAACGTACCAGCCTAAGGCTTACAGTAAAATGGTTTACCAACAATCACAGACATCTTTGATCTTTCCTCCTTGCTTATCTGTAGGATACAGCTGTTGTTGAAACCAAGTTAAATGTTCTCATCTTAGAGAAATAGATTGGCAGGAATACCAGAAAATAAATACCTATCCCCTCCATACGGACCTGTGGAAAAAAAAAAAAAAAAGGCAAAGCACAGCAGAAAGTGATATTTTAGCCCAGAAAGAACTCATGAAGGCCAGTCAACAAGCTGACAAGTAAGCCTTTTTGATCTTCTGGTAATTTAGATAACTTTTAACAGTCTTCTCTAAGAACACATTAAATTTATTCATTTTATGACACATTCATTGCAGATTGGTTACTCTCTGCTGCTTTCTTGCCATTGTAAAATCTAATGAACATAGAAGCTAATGAAACATTTTGGAAATGAAACATCACAGAGCTGGAGACTGGAGGCGTTATGATTCTGCATGTTAGCATTCTATGATTCTATCCTATTCTAATTACTTCATAATTACATTTTACCCATTTGACAACAGGAAGAATCGAGAACTGAAATCTAAATATGTTGGGGTTCCTCTTAGTTGTACCAGTACCTACTGCTCATTGACAACACTGTGCAATCTCAGGAATTTCATGGTCCTTATCTTGTCCCTGTCATTTCTCAGTACTGTCAAGTCATAGCCTTGGGGTATTTCCTCTTTTTCTCAGCATTATTGTTGTTAATGTCAATTAAATGACTCTGACCTCTGTAGTAATATTGCATTCTATAAAGGGACTTCAGTGTTAGTCTTGCTGCCAATAAGCTGAACTTCTCTCTCCTATTTTGTAGTTCTGTCTGTAGTTATACAAGAGAACATATTATTGAAAGATGTTTTGGTTGGAAAAACATTTATTTGGTATTCGGAGTTGGAAAGCAATAAAGCCTGTGATCAGACCTTTAAGTTGACATTCTTTTGCTTCACATTATTTTGGGTGTCATCATTTTGTTCCTTTAATCTTAGTCAGCCAGTGGTTAGAGGAAGGACTGGGTCTTCATGATACATTTCTTTCCTTGCTGAATATAACATAGAAACACCTGGTGTTTCTCTTGGCTGAGCATGCCCACATGAGTGAGAAAGGGAGAATAACTCTCTTCTGTCAGGAACTCAAATCTATTTTGATACAGTTTTGCCTTACCAAGGACCTGTTGTATAGTTATCAGAATACTGTTGAAGAGAAGATATGTATTTATTCCTTATCAGTATAGATTCTGTGAAGAAAATACGGTTTTAAAAAGCATGCATTATTTGTTGTGTTTTCCCTCCCTCTTTATGTACATCTAGTTCTCCTACAGCAACAAGCAGATTATGGTAATGTTTTAGAGGAGACAACCAGTGGTTGTGTGATTACTGAGATCTTTGCCTGCAGTAAATTTTTATTTTCCAAACTAAACAGAATTACATACATAAACTGTTCATAGGAGCTGAGACCTATTTACAACAAGCAGCATGGTTACTTTCTACGATGACTGGAAATCTGTTTAGACTCTGACTAGTCTTGAAAATACGAGTTGCCTGACCCTGATGTGCACTGAAGTCTTGCCCACATGGTTCTCCACATGCCATACTGCAGTCGATGTCATTTATGAATAAACTTCCAAACCCACAGGAAACATGGCACTTGACAAAATTTTCCTTAGGGTTTGCAGTGGTGTTTGAACTACTACGTTTTAAAACTTCACAATGTGAATTTTTTTTTGAGAGGAAAAAAAAAATTGTGCCAAAGAAGTTCATAACTGGGCTCAGAAAGGTTTGTACAAATAGAAAAATAGGTAAAGAGAAAAAATATATGTGACAAACTAAAGAGAAGAGAGAGTTGCCCTGACAGCAAAGAATGCTAACAGCATCCAGGGCTGTATGAACAGGAGTGGACTCAGTAAAGGCAGGGAAATAGTCTCCTCTACTCAGGACATGTGAGGCCACATCTGGAATATTGTGTCCGTTTTAAAGTCCCCAGTTCAAGGAAGACATCACTAAATAAAAGGCAGTTAGAGGAGGATTATGATGATGGGGTGGATCTATAGCACTTGCCCTGTGAGAAGAGCTGGTCTTATTCAGCATGGAAAAGGAGATGGCTTCAGGGAGACCTGCCAGCAGCCCCCAGTGCCAATGGGACAGCATCTCTTCTCCATCAAGATGGTAGAGTCATACTCCTTGCTGCCCTTTTTGAAGATAGGAGTGAGATTTGCTGAGTCTTCAAATGGCTATCCCACTCACTGTTACCTTTCAATGATTATTGTTAGTAACTTCATTATGACATCAGCCAACTCTCTCAGCATCCCTTCTTGCAGGGTGCCATGGGCCTACATATGTCTACTTTGCTAAAGTATTCTGTAATCTCTCCCTCTTCCACCAAGGTTAAATCTTCCTTTCTCCAGGCTTTCCCCCTGCTTCTGAGACCTGGGATTCCTAAAGACCAGACTTGCTAGTAAAAACTGAGGCAAAGAAACCGTTCAGTACTTTAGTCTTTTCCATGTTCTGTGTCACCAAGGCCCAGCCTCATTCAGCAGTTGGTTCTGCCCTTGTTGTCTCTCATCAGGTTCAGTTCCAATCGGGCTTTGGCTTTCCTGACTATGTCTCTGCCTGCTCAGACTTCCTTCCAGGTTACCTGTCCCTACTTCTACCTTTATACTTCCTTTTTGTGTTTGAGTTTTGTAAGGAGCAACTTTTTCCTCCATACAGACATCCTGGCATTTTTGTCCATCTTCCTGCTTGTTGAATGGACTCTTTTGGAGCTTGGAGGAGGCGATCCTTGAATATAAATCAGCTTTCTTGGGTCCCTCTTTCCTCCAGGGCCTTATCCAATGTGACTCTTCTAAGCAGACACCTGAAGAACCTAAAGTCTTCTCTCCTGAAGCCCAGAACTGTGATCTTGTTTTTTGTCCTCCTCCATCCCCTTACAATCCTGAACTCCATAATTTCATGGTCAGTGCAGCCAAGGCTGCCTTCAGCCTTCACATCTCCAGTGACCCCTTCCTTTTTTGTGAGTGTAAACAGAGCATTTCTTCTAACTGGTTTCTTTATCACTTGGATCAGGAAGTTGTCACTGATGCTTTCCAGGATCCTCCTGCACTGTTTATGCCCTGCTGTGTTGTTCCTCAGGTTCGTCAAAGTGTCCCCCAGGTGGACCAAGACTGTGAATGTCAAGCCATTTCAAGCTTTGAGCAGGAAATTGGACTAGAGAACTTCTCATGTCTAGCCTGAATTTTCCTATGAACCTACAACGATTGTTCATTTCTCAAATTACCATACAAACATATGGTCATCTGTGTTCCTCCTCCAGTGGGGAGATTTAATGTTCAGCTATCTGTGAAAGGTGGCTTCCTCATGCGACAATATGCCACTAGTATAGGGTTACTCAAATAACAGGTCATGGTTTATATGTAGCCCATCAGGACAATTTTCAGACTACTCCTAACATCACCTTTGCTAAGGAGTCTGAGTGAAGGGTGGTCAAATGCCCTAGTAGGTGCAGCCAGCTGCCAGCCTCCCTCTTTCCTAGAAATGGTAGCACCCCTCCATAGAATGTGAGCAGGAGCATTTCTTGCTGGGAGAGAAGGAAGACGGTTGCAAGTTACTTTTAGCCTCTGCAGTTCAGGTCACCCACACTTTCCTTGCACATGTGTGACAAACATCAGATGAACTATAATAACTTTAAAAAAATTGTTTTTCTTTCATTTCTGAAAGGGTTGGGTGAAAATTATATAAGGTTTGTCTTGAGTATTGTCCTCAACAACATTATTATCACTAGGATGGAAAGATAACCTGAATGTGCATTTAGTTGCCTCTTTCCTTTCATACCACTTTTCACCTCTCCAATACCATGAGAGGAAATACACATTCAAATACAGGATCTTACCTCTACCCTCATTCTAACTCTAGGTGCTTATAAGGTATTGAGGGAACTTGGATGAGTATTAATACTTGTAATAAGATGGGAGTTAAGCTTTAGTGTATAGCATGAATTGCAAGAGACGGATGTAGATAGTTCTTTATACATTGGATACAGAAAAGCTTTTTACATAGTAAAGTATATTACAAAAGTAGCTACCTGTTTTCTTCATGAACGCTTCAGTTTTTCTACTAAGCAAATGGTTATATTCTAATGGTTCTAGCTTGATTGGATCATTCTACTTTAGTCTTGTTGTTTGTTGACCATTAGAATATTCAGTTCCCTTCCTGATGGATTCTTGTAAATGGGGCATACACTGGGATTACATCCTACTTTTATAAGATCAAACAAGTTGGCTGCTAGGTGTTTGGACATTTAAAATCTTTGTTTACAATAAGGTAAAGAACCTGTTAACATTTCACATTTATAGATGGTTTCTGGAGCAGCTGTTTATGCCAATATATCAATGTAAGGTTCCTGCTGTGATTACCTAGTGGAATCTAATTGAAAGCTTTCATCTGATTCTCCTGTTTTCAGTTGATAATTTCCTGTTGCAACAGAGTAAATGTTTTTCTCCGTTTCCACTCATTGTTCAGTATAAAATGAGAGTAGTCATCAATGAATCACATAAAATGTCAACAGAAAGAAATAAGCTACTACTGGGCATCAGGAAGGTGGGAGAGTTTGAGAAGAAAAGCTTCTCTGGGAAGACCGGGGCATTTATCTGTCCCTCTCATCTCTCAGCTGTGCTGGATGTTCCCTCAGTAATACATCAGTTCTTGCTTCTATTTCGTTCAAGAACTTGACGAAAGACAAATATGGCAGCCAAGAGAAATACATTTCATGACATCATTCTCTGGTGGATATGTTAGTTATGCTCAATTTTATTTCTTTGTTCTCTAATCTGTCTAAACTATGTTACAGACTCCACTGATCTGTGAAGACTAAATAATGTGCAGACTTGTACATCGTGTTTTCTGACTAGAGAGAAAAAAATCTTGTTTCTCTTAACCTATGTTGAGGAACCTTAATCATGGGAAGAAAATGGGGAACAGGTCTGATATAGTATTATATGTTTACTAGTGTGTTTTTAAACAAGTGAGGTATACTGACATCGTCAGGTGAAGACAGTATAAGCATTGCTGCAGACTTCTAGTTGTATACTGCCTAAGAAGCAAAAATCTTTTTTTTCTTGGACTGTATAATATGTCTAGTGATTAATTCAGTATCCATTATGAGTGCAAGACATCAACGTTATGCACACTAAGTTCTTTCATCCTCAGGCCAAGAACCATTTTGCAGGCGTAATGCAAGAATGCCTACAGAGCTGTGTGGGTGTATATAAACTCTAACCTGAACATCTTGAAGTGTTCTCAAGTGGGAGGGTAATTTCGCCTCTTCATTGATTTTACTGATGTCTCTTATGAGCAAGTAGTGCCATTTCCCTCAACCTGTGATGAATCGCATGTGCTATACAATGTGGGCTGTTGCTCACCAGAGGATTAGGCAGGAGCAACAAACCTGCTTCACTTTCTTCAGACCTTTCATGAGTGACAGACACCTGCGTCATCTTGTACAGTCTTAACATTTTGATATATAAAAGCAGCCTTCCGGTTCATCCAGAGGAGACTGCCTAGGTCGACAGAAGTGCTTACATTTTGTTTGGATCATTTACAGAATAAAACACTTTTGCTGAAATCCTCAAAAGCAAATAAATTTTATGTGTAGCCTCAGCACTGTTAAATTAACCTATCCTAAGTACCTGCAGTAACCATGGTATCTAAAAGTCTGGATAGCTGCAGCAGTTCTTTGTCTGGGATGTGGTACATACTGTACTTGGATTTTAATGGAGCCGTTTATACAGATTTTATATTTTCCCATAAAACTCCTCAAGGTGAATGAAAACAAGCGTGGGCTAAATGTTTGTGCTTTTCAGTGCTCTTTCTATTGCAGAATTTTGCTGGCTTTCTTAATTGCTAAATTATGCAGTTTCTTTGTCTTTTAGAATGTCGGGTGGTGAAATCCACTTCCTATACCAAAATAGCTTCGACCTCCCGTAGGAGCACCACCAAGAGCCCGGGCCCATCCCGACGCAGCAAGTCTCCTGCTTCTACTAGCTCAGGTAAAATGCATATGAAATCTTCCTTAACAACAGCAACCAATCTGTTTCAATACAATTGACAATGCATTTAAAATTCCATGTTTCTGAGGAAAAACATTGTATGTATGAAACAGTCCATAGTAAAAATTCACTTGTTTTCTTAGTTGTATCTGAGATGAAGTGTCTTCCAGATACAAAATGGTTCTTCACTGTTCTATAAATCATGAGCAGGCATTACCATGCTTCAGTTTATTTTCTATGAATAATTTTGGTGCCAGTACCTAAAGACTGACAAAAAGAAGGTATACTTTCTACTAGGAACTGAATGAGCACAATGCAGAAAGTAGTCCAAGTTACACAGCATAAGTTCTGTGGTTGATTTTGCAATCATCTTTTGTGTTTTGTTTCTGAGAGTGTTAAGAGGCAGCAGTGAGGAAAGGACAGGTAAAAGACAACAAGGATATTGAGGAAAGGGCGGGGCAGGGAAGAGTAAGAATGCAATTACAGATGTGAATATGAGGTGCAAAGATAGCTGAGGAACAAATAAGTCAGAGTTGACCTAACAAGTCAGTGGTACAGGCTGGAGAAGACACAACAAAAAGCTTTAGAAAGTTCTGTCTGAAGGGCCTTGATTTGGCTGCCTTTGCAGTTGCTCCCACTGAACAGTATATGACTAGTTCCCCCCTGCAGCTTTTTCCAAAGCAAAACAAATAAATAGACAAAAAATGCATTAGATGATTTTCCAGTATTGGTGCCTAAAAGTACAAATAATACTTGGTGTGGGCCAGTTGAGTAGACCCAATCCAGCATTTGTAGCATTGCTTGCGAACATAGATTTTCCAAAAAGCAAGAGTTAGAGCTGTCTGAAAGCCACCTCACTCTTTCTGCCCTAAGTCTTCTGCCAAGAGGGAAGTAAACATCATACTGGGACCTACATGGAGCACCATAAGGTCTTTATAGGGAGGTGATGATCACAATGGTGCTTCTGGCTTGTTTCACAGAGGCAGGGGCATGGGCCAGCTGGAACCATATTTTCTTACAGGAAGATTAAGTTGAGAAAAAAGTGCTTCCTTACTCACAAGAGGAAAGTGGGAGAGACAATGAGAGATGAAGGCGTAGATGTGGGTAGCAGGGCTGGGGGATAACATGTCTCATATACATCCTAAGAACAGCTGAAATAGAGAAACCTGAAAAGAGGTAACGGGAAGAAGTATCAATTGCTAGGAAGAAGCCCCGAGTAGCACTTTCTTAAACATATATTAATTGGCTTTCTTTGTAGCTAGGTCATTCGGGAGTACAGGTAATGGACACTGAATGGCATACGTTCATTTCTATGTGGAATAACTATCCTGATACGCATAAAAAATGTTTCTGCCATGAGACTAGCAACATTTGCCATGTTGACTATGTGATGCCTTGTTGTGTTTGGTCCTGAGAGAAATAGTAGTGGTTTTACCTAAAAACGCAAGGGAATGGTAGGTAAGTAAATCTTAATTTCCTGCAGGTCAGTTTTATGGTGGGTCTGAGGAGTATACTATTACATGTTCAATCACTGCAAAAGATTGAGGGATTATTTTACAGCTCTTGAAAAAAAAAAAAAAGGTAATGTTGGAAATATTAAAAATGCAAACCATTTTGGGTGGTTCTGTGCTGATGACAAATTTACTCATCTTAAAAATATCCGACATAAAAACAATAAAATTACAGGAAATAGGCACATACTAGTTTGTCAAAAGATAGTCCATGACCTTGCCAATTTGACATAATCATTTGGACACCGTAATTAAAATTTTCTTGGAGAAAGACATCAGACAAAGCCCTACAGGAATTTATAGGATGCTAACAGAGCAGCCTGTCAATTGGTAGTAGCATAGGTGAAGAGTTTGACCACACTCTGTGTAAAGAATTGCTTCCTAATGTCCAGTCTTAACCCTAA
This sequence comes from Nestor notabilis, assembly GCF_000696875.1. Taxonomy (NCBI): domain Eukaryota; kingdom Metazoa; phylum Chordata; class Aves; order Psittaciformes; family Psittacidae; genus Nestor; species Nestor notabilis. The sequence goes on from NW_009937827.1 coordinate 27,734, forward strand.
TAATAATATAGTGTTATTGTGATGTAGTGATATTGTGGTATAGTGATGCTAACATACCATCACTATATTTTACTTTATTTTAGTTATTAAACTGTTATTAAACTACTGTTAGGGATTTTTCTTTCATTAGGGATAAACATAAAAAATACTAAAGAAAACAATAGATTCTTTGCTCAGATCAAAGATCATCTACATTCCAAAATGAAAAGGTGTATCATTTTGTGAAGAGTTGTACCATAAAAGAAAGTTGAGAAAAGTAGGGGTTGAGGGCAGGTAGAAAGCACTATTGATAGTGTACCCTTGAGAAAAAGTAAAGCAAGCTTTATGGAGAAGAACACGTGGCTAATTAGAAAAATATTTGATTCCTCTTGTTTGATTCTTGCTGCATATTGAAAAGGCTACTCATTCTTGCTACACAGAGGGATCAGAGGTCTGCCTCAGTCATCAATTCATGCCCATATCAAGATCATACACATGGATAACTACATGGGACAAAAAAGGAAAGTTGCATAAGCAAAGACTGTGTTAAAAAAAAAATTTGAAACATTATTTTGTTTCTTTACAGGCACAGGATAGCTGATTGGCATTTGTTATTTTTAGAGTTAATGAAGGTACAGTCATTGGGTCATTTCCCCATTGTTAGGGAAATGGATGTGGAGGTGAGACTGGGACATGCAGACAGTCTGCTTTGATTTAAGCACTTAAATACCATCCTCAAGAACTATTTCCTTTGACATAGAATTTCAAGTGGTAAGTGGATTAAGCCAAGTTTTGGCTTGAACTAAATGTTTATAAGTGCAATGAAGTCTATCTGTTCGTTGTTCTGAGCAAATAATGGTATGGGTTAACGAATTTTCCAAAGTTCATCCCAGTAGCTTTTGAAGTTGCTTGCAAAAATCAAAGGGGTTATTTTGTGGGATTGCTTAGTTTATTGGTTTTCTTTACTGTCTTTCTCTCATTTTCACATCTCTAACTTTGGAGCAGTACCATTTTATCAAAACTTGTGCCTTGAAGATAAATTTAGTAATGTTAACAAGTGATTTTTAGAAAAAATTCTCTGCTCGAAGGCCTGAATGTCCCCTCTCCTGGATAAGCCCTCAGGCACTGGGGGCAAGGGGCTCTTATTGACATTCTCAAAGGGTTTAGATAACTTCCACCCTTTGGAGGTGCCTTTCTGTCTCCATTGCCTGTAAAGGCAGCATCCTCATCAAGCTTGAAATCCCCTTATAGAACCTGCTGTAAAAACACTGTCCAGCTTTGCAGGTACATGGCCGTGGGAGTAATAACATGGGAACAACAGGATAAAAAATACTGTCCTACAGGCTCTGTCAACAGCCATGGCAGCAAGGGAGAAAGAGTGGAGCTGTGAGTGAAAAGCAGGCTGCAGGTTTGGAGAGAAAGACCCTTAGCAATACCAGAGGCTACATTAGTGCTCAGTGCCACACACATTCAAATCTGTGCTCTGGTCAACTGAGGGCAAGGTAGCACGTCAGTCTGTAAGGGAATGAGAGACACACTCTTCCCACCCTTTCTTGAGCTGTACAACCTACAGTGAGCAAAAAAGCTGCATAGAATCACAGAATAGTTAGGGTTGGAAAGGACCCTAGTTCCAACCCCACTCACACTAGACCATGTGGCCCAAGACTCTGTCCAACATGGCTTTACAGCATTTCTTGACCTATTTAAGAGGAATGTATGCCTTTCCCTAGGCGGTGGTGTTCACCTTTCTTTCTTCCGTATTTGCTTTTTTTTTTTCCTGAACAGAGCATATGTTAATGTGCTTAGATTTTCCTGGTAGCCTCCTTGGCTCCTGAGAGCAGATGCAGCCTATTCCTGTATAAAAACACAGAATACTTTTTTCTTAAAAGAGTACATGCAAGCTAGGAAGATCTGTGGTAAGGGCTGACTTCTCCATCATGTGTTTTGTTCAGTTTTTTATTTACATCTGACAGTGTTCCAAAACAGTACCACAAGACAGCAATTTCGCTGCAGGAGGATTGCTTTCTGTTTTTTCACAAATGCATTTGAGGCATCTGCCTCAAAATGCTTTCAGTCTAAATACAGAAGAGAAACACAGAAAGATACTGACTTCCCAGGCGGGCAGAGGGCTGAAGTCTGGTTCCAAGTTGAACAGATAATCCTGCCTTTAATTTTTCTGATGTCTTCTTAAAACCTGTAAAATACTTACTTTTTTTTTTTTTTTTTTTTTTTTAGGTGGGGGGTGCTTTTTGGTTCTTTTTTCTTGTTTGTTTGGGTTTTTTGTTTTGTTTTTTGGGGAGTTTTTTGTTTGTTGGCATCATATCGTATTTAGGAAAGGACATCATAACAGATGTTGAATTTTGGTGAGATCAGGTACCAGCTTGTTGCTGGCGACTGAGAATTATGAATGTCTGACACCTATTCAGTAGCTGTTGGCTTCTGTCCAGCTACCAATTAACACCAGCCTCAGTGCAGGTGAAGAGACAACAAGTTTGAAGAAAGCAGTGCTTACTTCATGGTTATTAGTTTTAATCAAATCAAGAGCAGCATGAGACTTCTGGAATTATTGTACCCTTGGTCCATTAAGTTAAGGAAAGATACTTGGATGAACTCTCTTTAAGCCTCTGAACTCCCAACTCTAACTTTCAGGATTTGCTCTCAAAGATAACTGTTTTCTTCTTCTTTTTTTTCCAGTTTGGCACCTCCTTTAATATTTTTTCCTTCTCACTTTTCCTCCCCTCTGACCTATCTCCTGTTCCCCTCAGACTGTCACCCAAAATATTTTCAATGCTTGAAATCTTATTTGTAACAGCTACTCAGGTTTGGTGTTGAGTTATTTAGGAGTTTCAGTTATTTAGTGCAACAAGCATCTATTTCAAGAGTAACAGGGTTGATACATACCTGTTCTGAATGGCAAAGGGAATGTATGTGAAGAAAGGATAAAGTAGGTGGTATTAGCAAGGGCTGTGTGGTGGTTGTTTTCATTTAAACTGTGAAGCTACAGGTCAAACTAAAGCCTGATCGAGCCTGTAGATGTTCCCTAAAGAAAAAAGTGGTTTAGGGTATGGAAATTGGATCGTACCTAAAGCTTCTCTAGAGCAGATGCCTGTGTTTTTCTCAGCTAGTTAGAAAAAAGGAGGTAGATGTGTTTCTCTGAAAAAAAAAAAAAAAAAAAAAAAGAAATGTTTTCATTGAGTTTGATAATTCATCCCTAGGCTGTTATCCAGAAACAACTCTTCTTCAGCCACCTGACTCAAGGTCTTTTGGATCCCAAAGGAAGGAACATGATGTATCATATTGTCTTTGGCGAGGTCACATGTTTTTATTCACACTGTTATAGGTACTCAGCTGACAGATTTTGTAATAAATATGCTGATGCAAAACTTTCCTGAAGCCAAGAGTACAAAGCCATGGGAGCAATGGAGTCATCCTACAGACACAGGGATTTCCATATTATTTTTACTTTGATCGTGGCTTCCTTTTAATTTTTTATTTATGGTGTTTGTATTTGATACAAATCATTAAAAAATTAAGCTTTATCATTTTATAGCCTGTAATAAATAAAATAAAAATAAAAAAAAAGAGTTAGTAAGCGAAATAGGTTTGGCCAGACTAAATAGTTTAACCTTCTTAAAAGACTAAAAAGTTATATTGCATATGAACATCCTCAGAGTTGGTACTCGTTCACACAGACTGATTCGGGAATCCTAGTATTTCCAATCAGGCAAAAAGTTTCAAAAGAGAGATTTTTATTAAATCTTACATACATCTAGATGCTCTCTTCATTAGGTACTACATGAAATTAGCCAAGATCATACATGTCAGCTGTACTCTAATGAAATACAGAGAAAAAAACAAGAGGCATTTACCCACCTTCTGAGACTACAAAAAAAAAACAAAACCAAAAAACCAACACTGATTCCAAGGAACTATATTTTCAAGGAAGTCTCCTGTCTTTTGAGATGTCAGGCATGTCTGCAGTGTCTGCAGCTATTCTCTGCTTGATAGTGTGGACATAGCTGACTTCAGTTGAGGTAGAAGTGCTATCATAGTGGCCACTGCGTGGAGATCAGCATGGGCTGAGCATGTGAGGGGTTTACAATCCCTGCTGAGCTCTGCACTGCTTGGGTTACATTGTGCAGCTACCAGAGGTAACAGTGACTTGCAGGGGCTCAGGTATTGGTGGCTGCGGGGATGGGAATGTAAACCTGGCCTGAAGGTGACCCTTTTCTCTGACATTTCTAATCTGTTGATCTGTTCATCAGATGAAAGCTCTGTGTGTGTCTGCCAAGCTTTGTCTTCAGTGGCAGACAGATCTTGTATCTGCATAACCTCTCGACACAAACTTTAGAGAAGATTGAACGTAAAAAGGACAGTTTTAACACCAGTTAAAACAAATGCAATACTGGTTATTTGGGATTTTTCTCAACCAGTTGCATGCTAAGGTAGAACTTACAAAGCCTTGTCTTTCTGGGAAGTGATAATGAGGACATTTGCTCAATGTGGTGTTCTGGACAAACTGTCTTTTGGAATGAAGACAAAGATGACGAGATATATACAAGTAGAATACAAAAGCAGAAGGAATGAAAAGGCAACGTATGGTTTGTTCCCTAACTACTTTTTAACTACATAATCTTATGGAGACAAAAATGTTTTGGAAAGGACAATGACAAAACCACAAGAGTAATTGAGACAAGGTCAACTAGTGATCTTATATTACCATTTTCTAGCTAACAGTTGCTGAAAATAACCTAGACATGTTGTGATTTCTGTAAGTAGTTTTTCAGTTTAGCTTGTCTCAGTCATAAGTAAGTTGTGACTGTGAAAAAGCCTGCAACCATTCCTTTCCCTTTGTCTCCTCTTTCCTCTTTGCACACACACTTGTGTTTGGCAAACTACTTTTGTAAACATAGAATCATCTCTACATGTTCTGTAGACAAGATGCCAACACATCAACAGGCAGTTTTAATAGGAGAGTATGATTTTAATACAGTGCAATGGCACTGGCAGCTTCTCAGACTGACACTTGATATTTTAATTCAGTTTTGCTCAGTTTTTGGTTTACTTAATAAAAAGATGCCCTATCAAAATTTATTTATCGGAATGCCTTCAGAGTATTTTTTGTTTATAGCATTTTCAGTGGTTTGTAAACTTCATCATATGAAAATGTATTTTGCATTTATCTCAGTAGATGATGGTATCCAGCTTTAGTGTTCTATTTTGTGGGAGTTTCTACATTCATGTATGTGCTAGGTGCTGGAAAAACAAAGACAGGTTCTTGTCCTGTTACGCATCCTCAGCAAGAAAGGACAGCAAGGAAAGAAGTTCACAGTTAAGCAGTTGCATACATCTGCTCAGAGCAGCCACAATAATTTTGTTATTGTTTTAGCCTTTTAATGCAATTTTTACCTGTGAAATTCTGAATGGATAAATCTTCTCATGAGACAATGGGAGGGCACCGTGTGTTAAGCTGAAGTCTCTGACCCCTGCCATTTTATGAATAAAAAGTGACAAGAAACCTCTTGCCTCACTCAATAACATGATTAATCACAACAGTGATTTACCAATTTCATATGTCTTTATCTACATCAAGGTTCCCTGTAGGCATATGTGCTGTATCAGTCAGTGAGAAATGCAGTGCAGATACTGGACAGGAATGCAGTTTCCAAACAGAATGCATTCTACCTAGAACTGGATTTTAGAGCCATTTAGACTATATTTCTGTACTTATCTGGAATACGTTATTACTAAAAATTACAGATTTTATTCACACAATTATTGCCATGCTATCTGGTCATGAGTGGCATATGTAAGAATGGTATAGTGATTGTAAATGGAGTTCAGGAGTGGGGCCAGAATCAGTCCAGTCTCTTCCTGCTGCACAGCACCTAATATCAATTGTATTTGAAAATAGTATAATGACTCAGAAAGAACTAGATTCAGAGGTGGAATGCTAGCAAGCCATATACAACGTGATACAAAAGGAGGGCCCCTGGAGTGGACTGGGGAATTATTCAGAATTATCATTTCTTCCCTGCAGTGATGTCTGTCTTAAGCATTACATCGATAATATCAGTAGTAATGTATATCTCCAGGTATGCAGAACATAATTGTTGTCTGAAGACAGACAAAATGATGTGCAGAGAGAGTTTGTTCTGCCAGAACTTAAAGCCTAAGTAGACAAGTGGTAGAGGTGATATGACTTGTCTGATGTTGTGCAAGTGCATATACAGAGTTAGGAATAGAATCCATGTCACCCAAGTCTTTGTTCCGGTTGACTGTAATATAGGCTCTGTATGGCCTTCAGTCATCAGAGTTTATTTAATGGAGTTCTGCACTTGGAATAAAATCCACCAAAATTGGTAAGCGGGGAGAATTTTGATGGTTTTTCTTCATCTCCAGCATATCCTAAACCTCTAGGTGTGTGGGTTTGGATTCTTCTTGCCTAACTTTAGTAGTCTACACTGCAGTGAATGCTCCTAGTACATTGTTCATCAGGTCTGTTTTAGGATGGTTGCTTGGGGATGGTTGCTCATGATATGACAGCAGCTTGGTTAAAATAAGGTCCATAAAACTACTTCATACATAGGTACCCGAAGACTGGTAAAAGGAATCTCATCCCCAGTGCTAATTGTCATGTCTAGAGTTTCCTAAACAGCTCTCCATAAGGAGACCTTGTACACTCACAAAAATCCTGGTATGTGTTTTAGGTATTTAACACCTTTGTATTTTGGATATGGATAAGGAGGTGAGCAAGCTGCTTTTAAATCTCATGAGGGCCTTGATCCATTAATTGTGCTCTTGATTTCACATAATACAGACAGCCAACACAAGCACAACTATTATAATTTTCCTTTTTAAAAAGTGCTGTTGGGGACAGCATTGGTGCTTACCTTAAATGCTCTGGTGGTGGCAAGTGTAATTTTTAGGATTTATAGTACTTTGGTTTTTCATCACATGTAAATACTCATCAACATTCTACATGTGGGAAGTACATGAAGAGTTAAATACATCAATGCATCTATTTGTCTAGTTCCACTTTGTAGTCTCAAGTCTTTGTCTTCAGGACAGAATAACTGTAATAGTAATTCTAAAAAAAACTATTGTTTAAAGTTATGGGGAAGGAGTCATTCTATAAGGAACAGAAACTGGTACCTATAGTGCTACAATGTTTATTAAAGTGTATCTATTACCTTAAGTTTTCTAATAATAATAAGACCTAAGCTGGTTTAAAGAGAAGGCAGAGCACTAGTATTTTTATGGAACAGTCTTGAGGACTAGCTCTGTGTGAATAGTAGTAGTTTAGTATTAGCTTCTAAACAACACCAGATTTGTTTACAAGAAGTCCTTTAAAACTTTAAAGGTTTGAGATTCCAAAAAGCTCATTTTTTCGTGTCCTCATCTTGCCCTTTTCTTAAATTATTTCAGAAGTATTAAAAATAAATTTTATTTTAGTCATTTTGGCCAGACCTCCTGGGTGCTTTGCTGAATACTGTATGAACTTCAGTGAATGTGTCCATATGTGTGTGCTTTCCCACACACACTTACTACAACATTTGAATCTGTGCTGGTATGTGAAAACCATGCCCTCTGTATAAAGACAATCCAAAGCCTAAATGAGTGGAATGGTTTTCTAGAAAATCAGGCTATTGAAATCCTGTTAATGTGTCTTGTTGTTCGTATAGTTATACAAATATATTGCACCTTTAACTTGAACAATGCCTTGCACAAAGTCATGTTGAGATTTGATCACTTATAGCACCCAAGCACTATTAACTGATCATTATTTATCATGCAGTATAATGTGTAATGTGTTTTATTGATGTGCGTGGCATGGTAGCTATACACATTTCTTCCTTATAATGTGTAAGCCCATTATTAGCCAGTGAGAACAATGTATTATGTAAAAAGTAAGAAAAATCTATTAAAAATCCCTACTGTATTATCCAAAGGAATTAGCATTTGTTTGATTGCCAGTCAGCCAAGGTTTTACAAGAGTTATTGTCATTTTGATTTTCGGATGAATCATTTGGTATATTGCCCCCAAAGGCACCTCATTATGATTCAGTGCACAGCATAGAAAATTGCTTCGGCTTTCGGGGCTCCATGGAAAGCGAGTGGGGGTTGCAGTGGCTCAGCATTGTAAAGCAGCAGCATTATGCTTAATTGACACCTTTGATGTATCCCTAAGACAGCACCTGCACCTCCCACTGCTGCTCTGAAGACGTCAGCCTTACGCAGAAAAGGCTTCTGCTTATGAATCCTGCATCGCATTCAGCTCACTCTGTGAGCAGCCCCAGCTATCCTTAACTAATCCCACTGCTTCTCAGTTTGGCTACAGCTTGGCTTAGTACAGAGCAAGAATTTTGCTGCTTGCTATTACCAGGTTAAACAGTAAGATTTTGTCCATGTTAGAACATATAGAAGGTAAGTCAAATGTCTTGTCGATACCGTAGTATGTAAATATTCTCCTGAGAGTCAGAATCTGGGAATCTGATTGTCGATTCTTTTTTCCTGGTGCTGATAAATGTTGACTGTGACATAACAATTGCTTGTTAAAGAATATTTACATAGCTGTGAGATACACACTTTGTAGTGTTTCTATCGGTGATTCAGTATGAACATTATTGATAGCCTCTCGTGTTATTACTTTGTAGTAGAATTCTGTCCTCTGCTGGTATTGTTTTGTTAATTTAATGGATAAAATCACATGCATGCAAAAGATGCTTCTAAAATGATCGGCACTAACATATATGAAGGAACTTAACTGTTTGAGAAAGTAGTGCTTTCCTGTAAGTCATACTTATTTGCCTCTAAAAAGCCCTTCTGGGTTAAGTCTGAGGTGATGTTTGGGTCAGATAGTATTGCAAAAATCTGTTCAGATGAATGAGTGAGGAGCAGCAAGCAGCTGATATGTTCTTGCAACCAGTAACGCTTTTAAATTTTGGTGGGTAGCACTTCAAGCCGTAAGTAAATGGAGTTAAAATGTTTACATTAGCAAGTGTCTGTTAAGGTTAACAAAGAACCTTGCTTCCCATCACTTTCAAGTGCAGGAACAAATGCAGTGTAAGAAAACATGATCATGTTCTCTGCTGTTGAGTAAACAGTCTTTTCAGGTTTGTTGATCACTTGCTTGCCCTCTGTATAAAAATTGGCTTCATGAACCACAACTCTAAGGCAATAGTTCTTTTATGAATTACCTTATTTAATGTTTAAAACATTAAGTAAAACCAAATTAATCTATTCAACAAAGAATGAAAAGACATATATTGATTCAACTGTTTCTTTGCTTTAAATATGCCTTGTATTTACTTTTTCAATTTATTGTTCTTTTAGTGAATGGAACCCCTGGTAGCCAGCTTTCTACTCCCCGCTCTGGGAAGTCTCCAAGCCCATCTCCCACCAGCCCAGGAAGCCTACGGAAACAGAGGGTAAGGAAATAAGGAAACTGATTTCTGAGCATGGCTGGGGAGAGTCCAGCATAGGGATCGTTATCCGAGACTTCTCCCCACTGATTCCTTGTGTGTAGAGTCATAGGGTGGAAGAGCCTGGCTACAGTCCTTGTTGTGTTTGTACAACACACTGAAGAGGAATACAACTGTTCTGTGTCTGTCAAAATGCTAAGTATGCTGCAAATTTATTTCTCCTTGAGGGGAAAAACAGGGATATCTTTCTCCTATTTTACAAAACTTTTGTTTTGTTTTGTTTTAGTTTCTTTTACCAAATGTTTCACAACTGGAAGGAAATGTTCACATTGTCAGAGACATATTTTGTTCTGTTCTTAATTTGCCATGGGCATTATGTCACTTGCAAAACCTACAAACAGCTTTGATTTTGAAGCACAGTGAAAGAATGCAGTGTGGAATTTTGAAGCGGATTAGCTCTGATATCATAGCCTTGTGCAGTGAAGATACTATCAGTACCAAAGCAGCATGAGACTTGTCAATCACTTGGTTGGACCAGAGTTACTGGTAGCTTTAGGTTCTCCCTAGAGAGAATCTACAATGTATCTAAGCATCAAGAATTAAGGTAGTACCAATCTTACTGCTGTAACCCACTGACAAAATATTACTCGTTCAACCCAAAAGGCTCCACATGCTGATATAATTAATTGTATCTGTTCAAAAGCAAAGAGACAGATGTCTATGTGTCTTCTCTTCTGCTATTTTCTGAACTGTGATCCGTTCTCAATGAAAGCTTCCCTAAGATAGTACTCTCTAGCTCAGACTTGTTTATAAATACAGTTTGAACACATGCTTTTTCTGACTTTTCAGTTTTTAAATAAAGACTTAATTTGTGTCTCTCAGAGTAAGTGGATTAGGTACAAGATTGGCAGTGCTGGACTTCAGCGGCTGGTGCAGACCTGATTCCCCAGATAAGGAATAGCTGTAGCATGGCATGACTTCCTTCTAGCCTGTGTACCCTTCTTGCTGTCCAGTAGATATCAGGGAGCTGAGGAATTGTGCCTGCCGAAGTCTTACCTTAGGCTGGGATAGAGCCATGGGTTTCTACGTGACTAGTTTATAGAAATGGAAGCCAAGCATGATCCTGCAGTACGGAGAGAGCCAGAGAGTGGCAGCTTGAAAACACAGGGTAGTGTCGTGGTTTTCATCATCTGGTACACAGAGAGTAAAGATGCAAGTTTCTGTACCAGGGGTAAGCTGGTACTAAAATCTTCTTGAATGCTATCTTTCTTACACTACTGTTTGTTCTTACTCTCAAAGCTTATTAATGAATCATTAATAAGTCACCGAACAGGGAACAGTCTCCCAAATGAATTATACATTGGTGACACAAGGGTGTCTGCTTAGATGGATGATAGCAGTATAGAGTGGATTTTCATTTGCTTTAAGGCTGTCTAATTTCATTGGTAACTTTCTGTCATGGTTTAAGCCCAGCTGGTAACTCGGAACCACGCAGCACTCACTCACTCCCCCACTTCTTCCTCCCCCCACTCCCAGAGGTATGGGGAGGAGAATCAAAAGAATATAACTCCCACGGGTTGAGATAAGAGCAGTCCAGTAACTAAGGTATAATACAAAACCACTACTACTACCACCAATAATAATAATGATAAGGGAAATAAAAAGGGGAGAGGATACAATTGCTCATCACCCGCTGACTGATACCCAGCCCGACCCGAGCAGCGATCTGGCCTTCGAGGTAACTCCCCCCAGTTTATATACTGGGCATGACGTGCTGTGGTATGGAATATCCCTTTGGCCAGTTTAGGTCAGGTGTCCTGTCTCTGCTTCCTCCCGGCTTCCCCTCCTCCCTGGCAGAGCATGAGACTGAGAAAGTCCTTGGTCAGAGTAAACATTACTTAAACCATCGTTGTTATCATCGTGTTTCCCAGGCCGAAAGTCAAAACCACAGCACTGCACCAGCTACTAAGAAGGAGAAAGAATGACTGCTGTAGCTGAACCCAGGACAGTATCCACCCTTTATTCCATACCATTCACGTCATGCTCAGATCCCATCAATATACCATTGCTTTTGTCTCATATATATCTCTCTCTCTACACCCACACCCACACACAATGAGAGAGATATCATTCCTTAGTCCATGGACCT
>NW_009937828.1:0-5996 GCF_000696875.1 Nestor notabilis
ACTGCTTAACTTTCGAGATCAGACGAAATAGTGTGTTCCGAGGGTGGGATGGCTGTGGGTAAAACACACTCCGTATGTGTGCCAACGTGCTGATCCCCAGCACAATCATCACGCAGGTCTCAAGGATATTCAAAGGCCATGCAAAACCTTCAGAACTCTCAAATGCTGCTGTAAATAGGCTGGTGGGGGAGCGGGGGGTGTAAGGGAATGCCTCCTTCATAGGTTGACCCCCTGAGGAGGAAAAAAAAGATATGTAGTTGCTAAAAAATTTCATTCTGTACCTCCTAAAGTATAGAGGTCATGACTATGCTAGGAACGCAAACCAGACCAGTTTCATGATCAATGAGTCTATTGTATTACAAGTCATTACCATGAAGTCATTACCATGAAGTACAGTGAAACAATAACCTTAGCCCAGGCCCCCCATCTGATAAACACTAAAACAGCAAACACTGGCTGTAAGTAAGGTACGACATGCTGAAACTCTGAGATCAAGCACAATAACTCTGACAGCAAAGAAATCAACATTGTAACGAGTGACTATTTATCTGAAACAATTAATGCTTATCACAAGTATGATTAAACACACTCTGGTCAGATCTGTCGTTATCTCAACCCTTCGAGTCCCATGTTGGGCTGCACAAAGAACTGTTGTGGTTCAAGCCCAGCCAGTAACTCGGAACTATACAGCCGCTCGCTCACTCCCCTCCTCTTCCTCCTCCCCCCGCTCACGGAGGGATGGGAATGAGAATTGGAAGAATGTAAGTCCCACGGGTGAAGATAACAGCATTTCAGTAGCTAAAGTATAATATAAACTACTACTGCTACCAATATTAATGATAAGAGGAATAACAAGGGGAGAGGACACAACCGCTCACCACCCGCCGACTGATACCCAGTCTGATCCCGAGCAGTGATCTGGGCCTTCCGGGTAACTCCCCTCAGTTTATATACTGTCCATGACGTGCTTGACACTAGTCATCTTAAACTACTTCAGTTTTAATGAGTGGTCTGAGTTTAGGGTCGGAAAGCAACTCAGTCTTCAGGGGTTTTTTTTAACTCTTTCCAGGGATAATGACAAATAACTTCCCAATCAGGGAGATGGGCCTCCATAGTGAGACTACAAAACCTAGTTTCGCTATCATGGTCTCCCCACCAGTGGGCTATTTCTAACCTTATTTATCTCCCTCTGGAAAGTGTCCTGCAAGCTATTTCTCAGGTTTCCCATAATTCTTCTTTGTCAGCCAATGCTTCTTAAGCCTGTCATGGTACCTGGCATACATTTTCAATTCACTTTGTAAGCTCTTAATCACCTCTAACAGACACTCATTAGTTTCTTTCTCAGTTTCCTTAATATTATGCTTATCTTTCTGGGCAGCTATCAAGGCTGCCCCTAATACATCACAAACCACAGCTTTTCCCTTTCCCTGTTTTATTTTCCTTTGCCATGTCCTCTATCCTTCCTACCACAGTTGCCAGAAACTGACACTGTTCCTCAGCCCAGCTTACCCTGCTTGGGATTGGGCAAGCCTTAGAACTGTTCAACAAAACCAAGAATGGGGAGCAAAGTCAGGCATTTCCTGGGTTGCCATCACCCTCTGCTGGAGATTTTGGCTTCAACTGAAAACCAGTTCTCCTTTATTCAGCACTCTGGTCATTATCCCAGTAAAAAGTAACCTTGGACTCACAGAGTATTCTGACGACTATACCAATTTTAATATCCCATCCTGCCCAGTGGCTGTGTGGGGAGCTGATCTTTTAGCACACTCTGTGAGGTTCATGGAAGAAACCACAGGCCCTCCAGAGGTCAGAAAACCAATCAACAATTAATTTTATTGTAAATACCTGTAAACTGTGCCAGGAGGAACAACAGTCTTGGCAAGCTCTTATTTTTATAAAAGACGCAAAGTAGAGGGAGAAAAAGAGAAAGGAAGGAAAGAAGGAAAGAAAACAAAGAGAAATAAGCTCACCACTCTGTGGATCAAGTGATGTCTTCTCAGGAAGTCGAAATCCTTTTAGATGTAGTCCTTGGAGTCCTTTCAGCCAGTGAGCCCGATGGGATGTAGGGTGATGAGCCACACTGCTGACTTGACTTTTTACAGGGTCAGGGTCTCTTGGAATCCTTCCACAGGTGGAGATTCATTCTCAGGGGTATTAGGTAAACTCCCAGACCCACAGCTTTGTGCCCCAACAGGCACCGGAGTGTCTGTCGTGCTGTATCTGGGCAGGTTGCTGCCGGGGCAGTTGATGTGGAAAACCATCCCCTGCTTTCACAGAGCACGATCCCTGCTGTGCCCAAGACCAACAACACACTGCTCACCATGAGCAGGCACTCAGAATCCCTCAGCTCCTTCTGTCTGTTGTGTTGTTTTGAGACACACACAAAAAGGGTCTCTTGACTATCACAGAAGCACACCTTACACAAGTATGAAACATAGGTAACTGAATAATTAAACTAACCAAGTCCAACTAGACTGTCTTCAAAATGTTCAGGTTACAGGTGTGACTCCTATCTCTCCAACCCTCATGTTAACATCATCCTGCTTTTCCAAGTGCGATCAATCTTTCAGCAGAGAGGGGTAGAACTGTATTTGCCTATTTAAGGTTAGAAGTAATGGATAATTGACATATGGTGATGGTAGTGATAGTGTTCCTTTTAGAAGTAGCAAGTTCGTGTGCATGTGACAGCTCGTGCATGCATTTTGCACAGACTGTAAAAAAGTACGGTGACAACTCAGAACTTTCTTTAATGTCTCTTCAGGGATCCAGTCTTAGAATTGTCTTGGCTCATTTTCAGCTGACAGTAAGGTCTTAGTCAAGACTTCTAGAGACAATCCTGACCAGTTATGCCTTATGAATTTTCTCAGCTCATTATACATTGCTTCTGTTGTTAACTTTCTCAGCTTTCTTGCTTATCTTTGGAAAATGCCTACCTCTTAATTTGACCAAGCATGCAAGCAGCATCTTCAAAATTGACCAAATGCCAACTTAACAACCTTAAAAATGTCTCTGGGAAGCATGAAATAAAGCTGTTTTAAACCTGGCAATAATGTGCCAAACCCATGCTGATGGCAAAGAAGTCATTAAGAACCTCAGCCTTCTACAAATCCAGGGTAGCCAGTTCTCCCGATAGCTTCCGGAGACGGCCCATGTTGTTCCTAGTCTGTCTTTTATTTGCTACATACCTATAGAAGCCTTTCCTGTTATCTTTAATGTCCCTTGCCAGATTTAATTCTAACTGGGCCTTAGCTTTCCTAACCTGGTCCCTGGCTTCCCAGTCACCTTCCCTGTAATCTTCCCAGGCTGCCTGTCCTTGCTGCCACCTTCTATAAGCTTCTTCTTTCTCTCTAAGTTTCCTCAGCAGTTCCTTATCCACCTATGGAGGTCTCCTGGCCCTCCTGCCGCACTTCCTTTTGGTTGGGACGCAACACTCCTGAGCATGTAGCAGGTGATCCTTGAATATCAGTCAGCAGTCTTGGGCCCCCCTGCCCTCTAGGACTATATCCCATGGAACCTTACTAAGCAGGTTCCTGAAGAGGCCAAAGTCTGCTCTCTTGAAGTCCAGGGCAGTGAGCTTGCTGCATGCTCTTGTCACTGTCCTGAGGATCTCAAACTCAACCATCTCATGGTCACTACTGCCAAGGTTGCCCTGGAGTGTCACATTCCCAACCAGCCTCTCCCTGTTGGTGAGCACGAGGTCAAGCATGGCACCTCTCCTTGTCAGCTCCTCTATTACTTGCAAGAGGAAGTTGTCTTCCACACAATTGAGGAACCTCCTGGAATGCTTGTGCCAGGCTGCCCCGTCCCTCCAACAGATACCAGGATGGTTGAAGTCCTCCATGAGGACAAGCGTCTGCAAATGTGAGACTGCTCCTATCTGTCTGTAGAGCGCTTCATCCATAGATTCCTCCTGGTCAGGCGGTCTGTAGCAGATCCCCACAGTAATGTCCCCCATTGCTGTTCTCCCTTTGACCCTGATCCATAAGCTCTCTGTTGACTAACGAATATGCCATCTTTTTCAGTTCTCAATACCATTGGAGAACTAAAGATGAATTAATCTGGAGGGGTTTTTTTTCGCATGTCATGTCCTTCTAAATGGGGCTGGAAAATCAGATGTCCCATACTTACTTTAAGTACTTTACTTTGTTCTGTAATTCTCATTTAATTATCTGTTTTGTTGGTCAGAATAATGTGCACATATTGCAGTGAACATGAGTCAACAGAGATCTTCAGACTATGACTGACAGCTAAATGAAACATATGCATCTTCTATTTATCTGCATTTCTATAAATTCCTTTGTACAGTGATAGAAAAATCTTGGTGACAAGGAAAATTCAGGACCTAGGTCACAAGAAGGAAACTCAAGCAGAAAAAATTCAAAGTTGACTTCTTTTGCAACAGGTTTATACTGTTATAAACAGTATAACAGTATAACAGTATAATTTATATTAACTTCAGCAGAATTAATGCAAGGGTAAGGAAAATCACATTGTAAGTCTTTAGATGTCATTTCAAAGAACAGCCTGATAAAGATATACTCTGGCACACTTAGCTTCTAGCAATAAAAGATTTGGAAACTAAGGTCTCAAATTGCTAAGAAGATTACATGTATTTAAAAAGAAAATTAGAATTAATTCTCACTCAACTGATGTGTATCAATCAGATGAAAATCCAAAACTCTTTCAACTGTTCTAATTAGATATATTGTTCATACTAAGATTAATGCTTCAAGGAAATACTTAGATGCTGCTAAGTTTAAACTACTGTATTTAAGGGGAAAAAAATGAAGGTTCTTTGTCATGTAATAATCTCATGGCTGTTTTTGGATCTACGCTGCATACAAAGGAGTGCTGTGGTCTAGTGAAGACCCTCAGCCAGTAGAATGGAAAGGAAAGGGTATTAAGCCAGAAAAAGTAGCCTCTAAAGGAATTGTGCCATCAGCACAGAAGCCATAAATATTATATATGAAAGAGTATTTGAATTTCTGTTACACATATATACTTTGATTGCATGTGGGATCTGGATCTATGTGCTCTAACCCACCAACTCATGGATCAAAGACACTCTTAGTCCAGTTATTCATTTGTAGCTCCAGCTCCCTGCATTCAAACACATATGACAAAAAATGTATCAAAACAACTGCGTTCGTCACTGATCATGTACAACTGTCTGATGCAGTTGTTTGTTTAGTAAAAATAACAATTGTATTTGCTAGCTTCTATTTATCTAATTGTTCTGTTAACAGACAGTTAACTAAATCCAAATCTGATTTTTTTAGACAAAGGTGACAGTATATGCAGAGAAAGTGGAAAAGTAACTAATAAAAATTTAGGAAGTCTCAGCAGTCAGCCAAGTATTAATGCTCACCACACACACAGCATGGGTTTGGCACATTATTGCCAAGTTTAAAACAGCTTTATTTCATGCTTCCCAGAGACATTTTTAAGGTTGTTAAGTTGGCATTTGGCACAGCTGGGGAGAATGAACCTACCTGGTGCCTCTGGCAGAAAGCTCCAGGGGAGACTCGAAATCAACCCCTCAGCTTTTGGAGTCGGGGATACAGAGGATCCGAGGCCAGCTACACTCCTACTAAAAAGGAGATACTGGCAGCCTATGAAGGGGTTCGAGTTGCTTCAGAAGTGATTGGCACTGACGCACAGCTTCTCCTGGCACCCTGGTTGCCTGTGCTGAGCTGGATGTTCAAAGGCAGGGTCTCCTCTATGCATCATGCGACCGATGCTACATGGAGTAAGTGGGCTGCACTAATTACACAACGAGCTTGAACAGGAAATCCCAGTTGTCCAGGAATTTTAGAAGTCATCATGGACTGGCCAGAGGGCAGAGACTTCGGGATGTCACCAGAAGAGGAGGTGATGCGTGCTGAAGAGGCCCCACCATTTAATGAACTGCCAGAGAGTGAAAAGCAATATGCCTTGTTCACTGACGGGTCCTGCCATTTTGTGGGAACAACCAACAAGTGGATAAAGCTGCTAAG
>NW_009937829.1:0-12946 GCF_000696875.1 Nestor notabilis
CAATGGTTGGAGCAGCTGAAGTCTCTCTACAAAGCTCCAAGCACTTATTAGAGGTGCTGGCAACCGACTGGGGGTCTTGGGATGGATCGATGCCCCCGTCCCCCAAAACATCTAGTTTAAAGCTTTCTTGACCAGCCTGGCAAGTCTCCTACCAAAACAGGTCCTCCCCTTCTTTCTTAGACCAACTCCACCAGCCTCCAGTAGACCTGGCCTCCCAAATCCAGTCCCATGTTCTAAGTACCCAAACCACTGACTACGACATCATTGTTCTAACCATTTATTAACCTGCCAAATACATCTAGCTTTAAGGTCCTCCCCTTTATCCTGGAGAATCGATGAAAAAACTATCTGAGCTCCAGAGCCCCTAATCACCTCTCCTAGGGCTCTGTAGTCCTTCTTCATGCTCTCCAGGCTACTGCTATCTATATCAGTAGCTTTGACAATTCTTTTTTTAAATCTGTATTACAATGAAGGCCTCAAAAATACTTAAGATTTATTTTGTGTGGCAGCCTGAAAATTCTAGTTCAAAATACCTTTATGTACAGAGTGTTTTTAGACTTTTAGTTTTCATTTCAAAGAAAGTACAGCTAAATGTCTAAATCTCAGACACGTGAAATAATTTTTCCTTCAATATATTCCTAGTAAAAAGCCTTAACAGAAATATTTTAAGGGTATCTTGTTGAACACATTTGCAGCAGCTTCTCTTTCCTATTAGGTAGTGTGTTTTTAAATAATATCACAGAAGAGAAGTTAGGTAATATTGCATGCAACTCATAGACTATTATTTGCTCATATCTTTATTGAGCCATCTTGCCATAATGAAATTACAACTTTTGTAGCAGAAGTGCAAAGGCTTTGATATTTCTTGAATTTTTGGTTTCTGTATTCATAGCATGTATATTTGCCTTACCCAACCCCAACCAACCAACCAGTTTTTTGTAAGCCTTATGTTCTGTAAGAAAAAGAAAGATGACATTGACTCCTCAGGCTGTGGTTTAGAAGCATGATTTCTGTCAATTCCCAACAAGTAAACAAAAAACTGTTTTTATGGAACAGATATACTAAAATACTTCAGAGAAAATTACATGTTTTCAATATGATTTGAGAATACTTGGTTCCAAAAGGTTTATTTTTAACATATTACAGCCTGCAAATTTCTAATGTAGCGGGGAAGATGGCTCTTCTACAAATGGCCCTTTGGAGTTGAGCCTAAGGTTCATCCAAGGTTCAGATGCTTCATTACCACTAGGCAGGAAATGAGCAAGTTAGACTTTAGACCACTATTGCTCTGCAAATAGCAGGAGAATTTGCTGACTAATATCTGATCTCTGATTCATCACTTATAATTAACATCGTTGTTCTTACAGACAACTAGAAGCATTGTAAACACCAGCAGTAAATATTTCATTTATGTGCTAGATAACCAAGACTGGGTATTGAGGCATGGGTAGAATAGGTAAAGAGAAAAGATTGGGCCAATAACAGGAAAAGGGGGAGGATGGGAGTGTGGAGCTAGAAAGATTATAAAAATCACATAATAGCTATGCCATTACCATGTTACTCATTTTTTTAATTAACATTTGGTAGTTATTTGTGTCTCAACATGAATATTCCCATGATTTCTGCTTCAAACTTATACTATCAGTAGCATCTGCCTAGGTACTATGCTCACAAATAAGACTTAGTTATTGAATCAGCATCTTCACTTTTTCTAGGTTCTAGCCAAGATGACTTTATAAGATCATGGGGTCCTAGAACAGCTAAATGAGAGGCAGAAGAGTAAATCTCAAAGAACCTGTGGCAAGCAAGAGGTGCAGAAGGAGCTTTGTATGAGAACAAACTAAGTTTAACCTAGCTGTTGTTTTCTTCCTTGTCCTGTAAAACACTTCATCTGACTTGCACTATTAAAAGCTATTTACACAGTTACGCACAAGAATAATTCTATCTAGTAAAGCTCTTTTGCTATAGCATAACTTTTTCGAGTATGAGGTATGACATTGATTTCCTATTTCTGTGGTATTTTTTGTAGAAATACTTTGATAATTAATGATAGCTTGATAAAATTCTACACTTACTCATCTAAATGTAGTTCTGGAGCGGCTTTAAAAAGTTTTCCATCTCTTTAACTTAACTTGGTTTTGTTCCTGTTCTCCCATAGTCTATTCTGGTGTCAGTGAAGTCAGTGTTCAATACAGACTCTGAGTGGTGTTTTAGTAACTGGAATTCAATGGGTTGATGTGTAAGTGGAAGGAGCCACAACAGTACAGTTACCCATGGAGTAATTGTTACCATTTTTATGATCTGAAGTACTGAACTAGAATAAAACGTAAAATTAGTACCAATAGTAAGTTATCTCTAGGTAGATGTAATCTAGTTTGTGTAGGACTAGTTTTCTAGCTATATATATCTTAGATTTCTAGTTGTAAAATTAAGTAGAAGGAAGGTAGTCCATACATAAAAGATGAAAAGTCTGATTTTGGAAGACTGTAACATGAGAAAAGGGCTTGAGTGTTCTGGTTCTATTCAGCTAAATGTGACCTTTCGATGGAAAGCTGTGATCAGATTGAAGAATACGATACCAAAATGTGTGAACGGGAATCTTGGATATCATATATCCATTCCTTCTGTATTTGGTAGTTATGCAACACATAGTTTGTGAATATTGTGTTGAGGTTTACGGTCAGTCTAAGAAGGCTATCAACTGATAAAAAACATCATTATAATCATGGGATTGGAATGCATATCTGCTCTGGAAATGCTCAGGAAACACTGACCTTTATGTTTTTAAAAATGTTGAATAATGAATGATTGATTAGTGTATATTAATAAGTATTTGATTCTGGAGCATGAACTTGGTCATATAGGGCTCTTCAATCTATTAAACACATAATACAAGAGCTGTAAATTGTATCTTGACGTTTACAGAGGAAAAACAATATTTCTTTGACTTAAAGGTTAAGTAATCACTGGAAGAACTTGGTGTTGGCAGATATTTGGCAATCAACATTAGATACTTTCTTTGGGGGGAAACAAAAAGCTCTAAAAATTTGATTAAATTTGAAATGTATACTGTGCAAGAGATTTGATTTAGTGTTCTCTCCTGGTCTCATTTATTTATGATTGTTGTATATCATACAGTAATAATCTATAAAATTACTTGTACTATGTACAACACTAAATCAGGCTCAAGTTACCTTCCTGTTGCAGGTTATATATGTAAGTATAAAATTGTATTCCTGTAGACTGGTGTCTCCAAGAGTTCATTCCACTAAAAATACTATTTCCCCTATACCAACACGTGCTGAACCCTTAAACTCAAGGGAAGTCATCCTGCAGTGAGTAGATGTATTTATGTACATTGATCATTATGATGTAACCTAGAGAAGTAGGGCCCAAAGGAAGAAATGAAAAAGCTCATTTCCTCAATTATTATAAATAGCTCATTCTAAATAAAAGGATTTTTTTAGGGCATAGTTTAAGAACATCTAACAAAACTGGTTTTTGTTGCTGGATGTTTCTTATATACACAATTTCCTTAGTCTAGCTAAGTTTGTATATAGCTATTTGAACGACAGGATACTAGAGAAACATTCTTTCATATGCAAACCATAGGAAATATTTTAGTTACTAGACTTGTTCAGTGGTGGGTTTCTTTCATGGGGTTTTTTTTTTCTTTTTTATAGTAATTAAAATCATACATATATGAAAATGGTGGGAGTGGGCAATACTGAACAAAAAAATATGCTATTTGTTGTCTTACTTCTTATCTATGCAGCATCAGATATGAAGACTTGTTGGGAAGTGAGAAGGACTGTTAAAATGCTGCCAAAATTAATTTTGCCAGAAGCCTTAGGTTTTAGTCATCTAGGCACAGTGACTAGAAGTAAGACTTTATCTCTTCTTTCATCAGTCTTTCAGCACTCCCTGAAGCAGTGTGAATTCTGGGAAGAACGTAAGTAAAATAAACAAATGGATAGATTGGACTACGCAAACTTGTTACAAAACTAAGTCAGTACTCACTAGTTGCAGAGGTGCTAGAAAGCTGATATATTCCTAAGACAGGCAGAATTAACAGGAGTGATTATACCCAACATAGTAACTCAGAAGAGGAATGGAAGCATTGGTATTGCATCCCAGGGCAATACCAACAATATTCTATCATTAAAGTTCATATCCTCAGCTCCATTATTGCAAAACTTGCATTGCCTTCTGTCAACAAATCCTGCCATCATCACCCTTAATAAGCAGAGTGTGGCAAGTCTTGAAAGACTGGAAATAGGTCCTTGATATGTGATTCAGTTAGCTGAAGGTAGAAATGTCTAGTATCACTTAAGATATTCTATTATTTTGTAGAGATTCATCTCAATTGTCTTGTCCTCTTAAAAGTGCAAATACTGATCTCAGAAGGAAAGCAGCTGTACTGAGACACTAAAAGCTGCCTGTAAAAGCATTTCAAAGCATGTGCCACATATGTAGTTCCCACAGTTTAAGTATTTGATACTTTCTACATCTTTTTTCTAAAAGTTTGTGTGATATGTGGCCATCTATATGCCTCTGGGTTTAATTCTGGCAGAATTACAACTACTTTGATGGGCATCTCCAAAATCATGTCTCTGGTTCCCTAATAAGGTTTGTTGCCATCAGAGTACATAAACTGATTTCTTTCCTACCCCAGGAGTGCTCCAGTGCTGCAGTCCCATTGCTCTTTCCTAGGGTTGAGCTGGGGATCTGGAAGAGAAGGTGACTTTGGAAAACAAGGAGCTGTAGAGTCATACCCGGGGTGGGCAGCTCTTCATAACCCTCAGGAGAGCCTGCTGCAGGCCAGAAGTATCTCAGGTGTCAGCTTAAGGAGAAAAAACACTAAGAAATTTATGTTCTGTGCTTAGTGCCTAGAAAATGATGTCATGGCCCGTTTATTCAGTGAAGGATACAGGGCTGATATAATGGCCTTCTTATTAATAAGTAATTAAAGGAGGCTAGAGGGATAAGCAAACAAAGCCAGTATATGTACTCCCTCAAAATTCCTGTGAGCAAAGATGAGAGAAAAATAAATGAGGGTGAAAAACCTGTCTGTCATTAGAGCAAACTGTTCTTAATACCTGGCAGAGGAGACAGTAGCAGGACAAAATGTAACATTCAAAAGACATCTGGATGTGGTGTTGGGCAAACCTGCTTGAGCAGGGATGTTGGACGAGATGACCTCCAGGGGTCCCTTCTAACCTCAATCATCCAGTGGTTCTCTGTAGGAAACATATCTTTTCTCACTAGCCATCAAAAGACATGCTCATGTATGAGGTGGTACTGCTTTTAGCCATGAATGTCTCCTGTCTGAAAGCACCAGACAGACCAGCTTTCTTAGGAGTCCTGGGCTAGCACAGTCTGACTCAAGTAAGGGACCTAAATTGTTACCTGGATTTCATAAAACTGCCCATCCTGATGCTATAAACGAGTTAACTTTGTGACAACTATAATTATGAAACACAGAGGAAATAAAAATATTGGCAGTGTTATTTTTGTTTTACCTAAGGTAGTGGTAAGAGTCTGGACCCTTTAAGTCTGCTGTTCCAGCATGGGAAACTCTTCACTGTTCCAGGAGCTGACAGGCATGTTTCAGTCCACCCTGGCTGCCTCATGGCTTCCCCAAGCTGCTATCTATAGGCTTTTTTTTTTTTGGTCTTCATTTCTCTGGGAGTAAGTTTGATTATTTGGTCTTTACTGATTGTCCTCACACTATCTGCACTACAGCCATCTGTCTGCAATTTGTCCTCCTTAAATTCTGCCTTACCTTGGGATTGCACATTTTCCCTGGCAGTTTCTTATTTATCTTTGTGGAAGAGGAGATGCGTCTATGCTGCTTAAAGGCCTTGTTTCAAATGGTTGAATTCCTGCAGCTGTTTGCTCACGTTTCTGAAGTGCCACAGGAAAGATTTATCTGTCTTTGGCAGGTCTGTGAGGACCACAAGGACTTGTTTCCAGCATCAGCTCCGACTTCGGATTCAGGCTGACAAAGGGCCATGTGCAGAAGAGCTCTGAATTGATGCATGCAAATATGAGTGGCCTGTTTTGTAAATAACCATGATATCATGCTTAAAGAACTCAGAAAAGTAAATTGGACTGCATAGGACAAGTTCAAAGAGTAAAAAAAAAATCAATGTATTTATTCATAATTTGTCAGCTATGTCATTAGTGGTTTAATAATAACAACAGAAAAAGATATCTAAACTGTCAGTGAAGGAACTAGTAGTAGCAGAAAAAACGTCACAGTATCCAGCAGGGATGGAAACATCAGGAAGCCAAAAGCAGAACTCATACACGCACGGAACAGAGATTAGTTTTCAGCACCCCTAAAACAAGGAAATTTAGCTGCACGAGGAAAAGGTTTACCGCATTACTTGAATGGAAAATATTTAGTACCACAGAACCCAAGAGAAAATGAAATAATTGACACATGAGTTCAAAGAATTGATGAAAGTGCTTAGCAATATGTCCTGCATGATTGAATGACCCTTCTCAAAGGTTTAGCAGAATTTTTCTAAAGTCACTTTATTAATTTTTTTTAACAAGTTCCCTTTGCAGAGTTTGGGGATGATTTTATTGCCCTAGAATTCTACATTTTTTGTTTGAAGGTTATTGCACTGAAGAACCAACATCTTAGGAGAAGTAGTTTGATTCTAAGAATAATGTTTTGTGAGCTTAGAGAAGGAAATGTTGCTTCTTACTGAAAGTTTAATGTAACTAGAACTCTTGAAATATCATCAAAAGACAGGGAGGAACTGAAGAAGACCAACCCACTTTATTTTATGGATCTTGGTTATAGAATGACCCTACAGATGTTATCCAAACTAATAACCAGTATAAAATTCTCGACACTAACCCTGATAAGTCAGCGTGACTCACGCCCCTGCGTTGCACGGAACAAGCAATCAGCACTGCAAAGCAACTATGTTGGAACTTCTGCTTTAAGTGCCAGAAAGCTATACTTTTTAAAGAGTACATTGATAATTTGTATTTTTCAGACAGTTACTGGCTAAATAGCAGTATGTGCAAAAAGGCCAAGACTAGAGCCTAACCTCTTCTTTGTACCACAAACCACATGTGGAAAAGTAATGTTCCTCACAAAATAACCAACAGGAATGCTCTGCAGCTATGTTTGGATAATAGATGTCCTTGTTTTTCCCATGACTTTGTTACCCTTCACAATCCCATCTCCTCCCTGATATCATTAATGACTGGGTTCAGACTTGCCTTGCTTTTCCTGGACTATTTTCAAGAAGTAATTTTGTTTTATAGTATTCCTTCCTGACCTATTTCTTCTACATTGTAAACTCTTCTGTAAGTTTAATTAAACTTGCTTGGGGCTAACGATTTTCGTTTTTAAATGTGGGCATGATGAATCTGTGGTTTTCCTAGGCTGTTGCTGATTTATTCAGAAAACCAAGACAGTGGGTTATTTCAGAGAGTTTCTGGGTTTTTCGTAAGGTTACAAATATGATTTATTATAGGCACCTGAAATCCAAGTGCATCTATCTGACTTTCAAAAAAGATTTCTGAAAGTGTCCACCACAAGTCATGTTTTAATGAACTAATTAAAACCAAAACAAAACAAAAAAAAAAGAAGAAAAAAAATACCATCTTCTTAACCACTTTCCCTAAAGAAGCAAGCATAAACACCAACAAAATATTTGGTTTATATATCTGAAAAAGTTGTGAGGTTTCTGGTTCTGAAAAATGCTGGAGTACTGCAGAATGATGGCAATCATGGGCCACCAGGCCAATACAGGTAATCTTCTCATAGAGCTGCTAGATTATGTATTTCTTCTGTAAATTAGAAGTAAAATGTAACTGAAAGTCAGAAGGGGCTGGGAGAGGCAGCATGGTAAAGATTCCAGGTGATCATACTATTCATGGTACTTTTCATTTTGCAAAGCAGCAGCTTGAAACTCCCATTGTATTTGGGATTCAGGAGCTGCTGCTTTTCCCAGATGCCTCTCTTGGGATGCTGTTGCTTCCTGCCTTGCCTTGTGGCACTCAGGAACTGATGTACTACAATGGGTAGTATTTTCCCCCTTGTTGCTTGTGCTCGGACTGAGTAAACTTGTGGCACAGGTGTTTGGATATTATTCTCACTTTTGGGTGGACAAAAGAGCATTAAGGAGAGAGCAGCAGCTGCAGACCTGTATGCATTATTGTAGGAGCGGCAAGTAAACAAAGTTTATGCCACTGCTCCCAGCTATAAATGTAATTTCAGGAAAACACATAACAGTTTAAAGTTTACACTTCATAGTAGTTATAAAACCCAAAGTAACACAACAAAGCAGGCTGTTTTTGGAGAGGAAGAGGATTTCACCAATATTAGCAGCAGAAGTCACATGCTGGTTGCCATACTCAGCTAAACCAGGATGTGTTGTTTTCAGCTGCTTTTTCCTTTGGGTCACCTTCAAACTCCTTGGGACTGACATCAAAGTGGAAATCCTGAATGTCAGTGCTCTCTGGTAACTGGTATGAAGCAGCATGTCCAAACAGCTCCATTGCTGGCTGCTGCCTTCCCACTGCGGGGTATTTCCTCAGCTTTGTGACTGAGCAGCCCTGTGCATTTCTGACTTCTCCTGAGCCCTGTTCGCTGAGGAAGTGTTTTTACAGTGTGAGAGGGATTATTAAACTAAAGCTAACAGGTAGCTGGCCTGGTTCACAGCTGGGAAACCAACTGTGTGAACCACCAATTCTGTTTTAAGCCATGACAGGCTTCTTTAAGGATGCTGTCTATGTTACAATCCCCATCAGTCCACTACATCCAGCTATGCCTATGGTTTGTTCTGTGATGCTGGAAACTGGTTAAATACAGTAGCTTGTGTGGATATGTCAAGTGTGCCACCACTGAACAGAAGATCTTTCATAAGCCAGTGGCCATATTGTTAAAGCAGCTTTGACTTCATTATTTGGACCAGTAGCTGGAGATATTGTATTAGAGAGGACCCCTTAAGAAATGACATCATGTAGACGTGGGTTCTACTAAAATGCCATATGTGCATTTCAAGTAGTGACAGGACAAGGGGTAATGGGTTCAAACTTAAACAGGGCGAGATCAGGTTAGATATAAGGAAGAAGTTCTTTACTGTGAGGGTGGTGAGGAACCGGAACAGGCTGCCCAAGGAAGTGGTGAATGCTCCATTCCTGGCACTGTTCAAGGCGAGGTTGGACAGAGCAATGGGTGACGTGGTCTAGGAAGAGGTGTCCCTGCCCTTGGCAGGTGACCTTAAGGGCCTTTCCAACCCTAACCATTCTGTGATTCTATGATTCTATATATCCCAAGGTAGGCAAATGTGACATGCCAACAAATTTCCTTTCAACCTAAAAAATCTGTACGGGTAATGTTCCTCAAACTAACACAGCCAGGGGTCAATCCCTTATATACTAAGTCAGTAAGTGTAAGAGCAATGGCCAAATTCAGATGCGTGAAGTGGAATGTTTCAAGATATTTTATAGGGAAACAAAACTAAGGCAGCTTCTAACTCTGCATTACTGATCCGTCACTCTCAGTTTGTCCTAACACAACTCAGACTGTAGCCTGGGACTGATTTAATAAATGAGAATTTCAGTGTAAGACAGGTGAAGTTACAAAGTGTTCTGGAGATCAAAGGGAGATCTGTGTGTACGTGTAAAGTGCTGATACGTTCTCACTGTATTGCTCCTGGATTTGTAGGTCTAACTGTATTTCTTATTGTTTGTTTGTACTACAGTACTTGCTCATGTTCATCTTGGATAGAAAGAAGGAATAGAAAGACAGACAGCATTTAATTCTGTTACACACTGGAGACCATAAACTCTTAAGTAACTGTCTCAAATGCATAGCAAGGATTAGTTATACCTCTGTCTCCATACTCCATTTTGTTTAAAGAAAAATTAAGAAAGTACAGTTTTCAGTATATGCCCCACTTTGAACCAAGGAATACACTTGGACAATAAGACTTGGAATTGGGACAATAAGAGTAAAGACAAACACATGCATACCATAAGATAAAAGCAAAGAGAACTGTTTTATTACTATAGATTTGCAAAGCAGTAGAAATGGATTCTTTGCACCATCTTTATCACTAAGTAGCAACAGTAATAAGAAATAGTATAATCACATGAATCTGAGCTTTTGCCACATTGTGGCATGCATGTCATCCACAGATAAAATGCAAGCACAAAAAAAATACAGTGCTGTATATTAACAATAACTTACACAATAACTTATTCTCTATTATTTAAATAAATATGACTTTTAAATTCCTGAGGCTTTTTATCAACTCACACTTAAGCACACTCATTGTCAGAAAACAATTAAGAAAGGACTTGAGGATTTGGTTTGCAGTAATGGAATTTTACTTTATATTCTGTCATGATAGAAATACTTCAAACAAATAACAAAAACATGTCAAGTACAGACATATTATCATTCCAGTCAAGCTAAATGTTTGGCTAAGAGAAAGATTTTCATTGAGTCAGAAGTACTTATAAAAAAAGAAACATTTTCTAAGCTTTGTCATCTTTAATGATATGACATTAGAGTATTGAAATGTGTGTGAAAGATAACAGCAAATCAGAGGATTACTAATACATTTCACTGAAGAAAGCTTCAGGGCCCTGGCAAAGCTGTCAGACTCTGCCATAGTCACCTTCATTAGTTCAAATAAACAGAGGAAAAATACTCGGTTCAGTCTTTCTGTCATAGAGATTGATATTAAACCCTCATTTAAGCAAGGGAAAGGAACCTGAAAAAATAGAAACGACATACAAGTACAGTTAAAAATGAGATTGTGAAAAAAACCTTTGTGTAAATACTTGTACTTTTCGGCATCAGCAGAAAAAGTACAGAGTCCTCACTGAGGTGACAGAGCCAGAAAATATTTTTATTTCTTTTCTATAGGAAACTCACAGTCTGCTTAGGGCTTTGCTCAGGCTGCATTTTAGCTCTAATGGGGCTGCTGCTCAGCCTGTCACTTCCCAACCTGCACCAACATGCAGAGTAATTCTGCCCTGGTGGCACAGTTGTGCACCTTTTAACTTCACAGTGACTCGCTCAATCTAAATTTTTTTGTGGTCTGTCTGTATTGATGCTTTGCTATATTAAGTCAGTTAATTGTTAGGGGAAAGAAAATGTCTTTAATATTATCTGTCTATTTGATTTAGAGTGACAGAAGAAAGGTATGTGTCACTACATTGACTTTTTATGGTGGCAGTATTAAGCCTGTATGAATACTATTCCTTTACAAATGAGGTCTTAATGTCAGTGAGTTCCATTAAATAAAGTTTGTTTAAGAAGAAGAACGATTTTCTATAGTGGTCTTATTTGAATTTCTCTTAGCACATAAAATCATAGAACCATAGAATCACAGAACAGTTTGGGTTGGAATAAAAAAAAAATAAATAAATATAGCCATAAATATCAAAACTTCTCTTCTTCTTAATAATGCCTTAGGGTCTTGCTCTGTGAGGATAGATGCTGGGTACATGATACAATAGCTAGAGAAAGATGAAAAGAATGAAAATATCATGCCAGTCTGTTTATTTTAAGTAGGTCTATCTTGACAATCATGTCTTTCTAGTGGTCCTTCTCAGCCAAAGAGGTATGTTCTATACAGTGTAAAAAATGTATGGATTTCCCCACTGTGATGTGTTTACCTTGGCGAAATTAAAGTCTGGAATGAGCCTGAAATACCTAATTGCCTTTGAGCTGCAAGACAGATTTTGCTGTTAGTTATCTAAGCAGCATATTCATTGTCTCTGGGTACAGCAATTAGATTGTGCTATTGGCAAATATTTCAACAGACATGTGTTTGAAAATCTGCCATATATACAACCATGAGGTTAAAACATCCTGTGTTCTACCTGATCTGTATCTGGCACTCCTGGGATGGCTAAGCATACGTTTGTGCATCTTTTTAACCTCTGGTTTACAAAATCAGGCTGGGAACGGGTCCAGTTTCAAATTAAGAATAGACTTCCTCAAATATTACTTGAACTTAGCCTCAGTGACAAAGTCCCAATGATTTATTCCAGTAATTGGAAGTAACAGTCTTGGTGGAGAGGCTTGTCATTCCCATGGCTGTACCGCAGTGACTCCCCTTCCTCTCAGACCAGGTTCCCAGCAGTGATTCCCCTTTGTAATCACTCACGAGCTGTCCCCTCACAGGCAGTTCCTTTTACGCAAAAGCCGGAGTTAGCTCTGCCTGATGTCTACACTCAGTGTGGGGATCGGAATACTTGTGTGCTGAAAAAGCAGAAGAAAAGTGAATCACGCTTATACAGACAAGAGGGTGATTTAGTTGGTCTGCAGAGAGGGTCCGTGACATCCGTTATAGGGAGTATTTCACTAGGAATGTGGAATGGCTGGGAAATCATCTTTCATTTGTATTGTGAGGTTATGCAGAACATGAGCTAAAAATTAAGCGCACACTTACGGCTGCAGATCATCCAAAATAATAGAAAGAAAAAAGCAAATAGTTTCCATTGTGTTCATGTAGTGATGCTGACAATGAAGCCTACTCATCGCGGCTGAAATGCTATTACTTTACTTCTGATCAAAGAAATAGGAAGAACAGTCACATCGTATAGATCCGTATTGTCCAGTGCTATGATACTATCTTGTCAGAATTTGGATTGCAGACAAAAGCTTTTCTCACCTTTGCCTGTCAATGCAGGATTATTTTTTCTTCCTTTTTGTAAAGTAAAAATCAGCAATCTTTCTACAGTCTTATAGAGGGAAAAGACACATAATAATCCACCAAATTATATATGTACCCTAAGAAAATACTGTATCAAGATTCATACCTAATCTTAGACTGGGATATTTCACAATGCTGTATTTTTTTTTTCCTTCCACACAAAGTAGTTTACCATTCAGTTCTGTATCTCCACAGTTGTTTTATTCCAGTTAAGTAGAATTCCTCCAGGAATTCCTGCT
>NW_009937829.1:12977-22356 GCF_000696875.1 Nestor notabilis
TCCTGGCAAGTAAAAGTTAAGGAGTCAGTGAAGAATGTTGTCCAGAAACCAGATCCTGGACTGATTCTGGAACAGAAAAGGAGAGTTGTGAAAGAAATGGTGGAAGCAAGCACATTGTTTCTATAAACTTCACTGACAGCAATAAATATAGAAAGGAGGAGACTGAGGATGAGAAGGAGAAGACAAAGAATGCTTTGACATGAAATAGAGAAATATGAGATATGACAGCAGAATGCATAGTAAAGAAAAAGAAGGGCTAACACTATACGTTTTGGAAAATGCTGCAGCTAAAAAAAAATATGCATATCAATTAGAAATAGAAAAACAGGTGTAGTCAGTAAGAACCAACACATTTTCTAGTGCAAGGAGACGAAAGGAAAAAGAAAGGATTTTGAATTTACATTAACTTTGAAAAGGCACCAAAAATATGATAACCTAGTGAAACTTATTATAGCTGGAATATCAGCCCTGAATGGTACTGACCAGGAAAGACAGCAAGATAGATTGATATGATGGCTTAGTTTTGGTGAGAAAAAAAAGGGCCACTACTAATTTTGACATCAGTTCCCCAGCAAGGCTGTTTACAGCCATGTTCCTGATTTTCACTGATAGCCTCATCATTAAAGCAATTAATTTAAATTGCTTCAGGTGAATAGTATTAGGCCAGAACAACAAGCTAGGCAGTAATATCTTGGATAATGAGCAGATTCATGGAAAGAAACACAAACAAATCTGCAACAGAAGTTCTTGATTTCAGAAGGATCTGGTCTGTACTGACTGTACTGAGGACTTCTTAGATGTGAATGTAAAAGGTGGATATAATTTCTCTAAGCTAAAGGCACAAAACCTATCCAGAGCCTGTATCCCAAGAAAAGGGTATACTTGAAAGTAAATGCTCCTAATATGGACAAGTGACGATATACCTCGAAGTATCTACCTTCCTGCATTAAGTAAAAGATTATAAGCAATGTACAAGGGCGCAGGCTGTGTTAATTTGGAGAACAGTTGCTGCTAATCTGGCTGTACATCATCCAGACCAGGCCTGGTAGGACAGACCAGATCTGGACCACAGCTATCCAATTGAGAACACTGGAAAAAGAGCTTGCATCTGTCTCCATTTGTCTGGTTACACATAGCCTGCAATGCAAACAAATAATATTCTAATATTAGCTCATCCTAATTCTTTACAAAACTGCATTTGACTCCTCTCCTGGCGTAATACTTTAAAACAGAAGAGCGCTCTGGTGGGAACTGCTGTGACTTCCCAAGCAACAGCCTCCATTATACATGGGGTTTTGCCTGCTGTTCCAATGCTGTTCCTATTAATAATGCATTTTACTAACTAGATGTGTTTTTCTGTTTGGAGCTTGTTTTGCCTTCTCGGGTAACTGCAGCCTGTGCTTTGGCAAACTTGTGCATAAGAAACCCCCCGTCTCACTGGCACACTGTGCACTTTTCAAAATATTGTAAACTTTTCTTTCTTTCGTTAGCTTTACACTGATAAACATTTGACTTAAAAAAAAAAAAATAAAAATTAGGAAGTAATCTAGTTTATCTCTCAGCTTTTAAAAACAAGTTATGTGCTTGTGTAACAGTATATCCAGAAAGGAACTTTACTGGGTTTTTAAAATTTGTTTTTTACTGATGGAAAAGACCATTCATTATACAACTAGATGTGCTTGTCAGCAACATTAAAAAAACTGTTTGGATGGAAAGAGTTACAGATGTATCCCTGATGTTAGCTGACGGTAAACAATTCAGGAAGAATTTGACCCTTGGGTGCATATGGGATGTTTTGCTGTCTTTTCAGCTTGCTTTCCTCACTGAAAGCCTCATACATCAGTAGAGATGTATGAGATAGTGGAAAAGGCCCAAGCTGAGAATAGGAAGCAGCTTGAAGAGGTGGTATTGCACTGTTGCTGAGCTAATTAGCCCAGCTAAGACATGGAGATAAATGGTTCAGCTGCAAGCCCATTCTGACACAGGTTTTGTGTTGCCCCTGGCTGGTCACTGTATTGCTTTGCCACAGACTCAGAGCTTGCTCATAGTATTACTATGTACCATCATCCTGATTAAACCTGGCTGGTGCCAGCTGCAGGTCTCAGTGACATAGTGATAAGACTTAGGATCTTATAACAGTTTTTACCGAAGGTGTTAGAACTTAATATTTTTAAAGCAGACCCTTCTACTGGTGCAATGCCAGATCATGCCTATCCAGAAGAAAATGTCCCAGTACAGACACTAAGGAAGGAGAAACTGTATTTCCCCTTTCTGCCTTTCTGTGGAGCGTTCCAAGGCGTTCTTGAATCTCCACAACTTGCAGGTCTCCAACTTTGCTGTATCTAATCACTTCTTGTCCACTCTCCCAATGGTTTAATACAAATCAAATGTGAACGATCTTAGGTTTTTCGTAGGGGAGCAGATAATTTCAATCTGAAGGACATGGCCTTATGGCCTAAACCATTTCAGGATTTTCATTAATTTTTTCTTTTCTTTTTTTTTTTTTTTTTTTTAATTTGAAGGAGAACAGAAGTATTTTAAAAATCATTTACAGTACCAAGCCTTAGGAGCAGTCAACCAGGCTACATATGGCTTCAACTCTATTTAGATGCAAGAAATAGTCTTCTCTTAGTCTTTTAATAGTGGTGATATTTTATTTGAAGGAACATTTTTTTTGCACCTTCGACACTGTATCAACTCTAAAAGTGAGAAATATACTAGTGCCAATGTTAACACTCATTTAATTTATAATGAGACATTGATGAAGCTTAAAGATCTGTGGTGAGCTAAAGAACCATGTTTCTTTATACGAGACTATAACACAACTTTGAAGGTATTTTTCCTCCGTCAATGGATGTTATAATCTTATTGCATGTTATGACCTGCCCGGATAAAAAGTTCTGAAATACATTAATAAGTTTGCCTTAGTCCCATGTCCTGGCATAAAAGTCCGTTTGCAAGAGATCTGAGAGAGATAATAGGAGCTGACTGATTGCTGTGTAAATGATTTATGACAGAAGCTCAGAATTTTGTTTTTGAGAGTAAATTGTATTACAGGCAGTATTTGGGGAATGTTTAGTCTAAGGTAGCAGACATATAATTACCAAATATGGCACAATGTGGTATTTTGGTGGGTGTCCCTTTCCCACATTGAGTATTTATGTTGAGAACCTATCCAAATCTTGTATCTTCTGCAAATCAGCAACTTCAAGCAGATGAAAGCAGTGAACATGCACATGGATAGGCAAAGGAAGGTCAACAGATTGTGCAGATCTACTCTGTAACATTTATCATATCCTAATTTAAATCTATTCCTGGCTTCACCAACCTGGGCTGGCTATGCCAGATTTTTCCATTATATCAGTCCTAAATCTGTAGTAACTTCTTGGTTGCCAATAAGGTGACATCAGAGTAAATCTACTTTAACAGAAAAGTTTGATTCTCCCAGTGAGAATGGTCTTCAATGCAGTTCTTGACAAGAAAGCAAAATTCGGTTTTCCCTATAGATACAAATGAAATATCAGTTTGTCTCTTTTGGAAGGGGAGGTTGTAAAGGCCCAGCACCGGGGGA
This sequence comes from Nestor notabilis, assembly GCF_000696875.1. NCBI lineage: Eukaryota > Metazoa > Chordata > Aves > Psittaciformes > Psittacidae > Nestor > Nestor notabilis. Next base: position 16,549 of record NW_009937829.1, read on the forward strand.
CTAAGCAGCACTGGGTGTCTGGGACACCGTCGGCTGACAAAGCTGCCCCTTGGCTGTCCAGCTGAGTGGCAGGCAGGCAGGTAACAAGCAGGCTGATACAGGCAGCTTGCAGAACCAGATATAGATACTCCAAATTTACACATTTCCAAAGAAATATTCTGGATTTGGAAATATACTCCCAACACTACCTTTGTATTTGACTAGAGTTTAGCCTGTAATAAAACTGGTTTCCATTTTATAAATATGCCATGCTGCCTTGCTCAAATGCTTTGTAGTGATTCTTGTGATAGACCAAAGCAGGGTCTTTGGTGCTAGTAGGAACATAACTTTTTTCCCTAGGCTCAAGATAAAATTTCTGTTGCTGTATTTTCTGTTCACTTTTTGTCATGGGTTATTGCAATGTTAAAAAGAATTCTCATGAAACCAGTGTGCCGGTGACCTGCCAGCAGTGGGAGATAGATAGTATGCAAGGAGTTCTCAAACTGTCAAAGAAATAGATGCACTATTGAAATAAATAGACTGAATGAAAACATTGTTTACAATACTGAGAGGTGGGGTGGTAGGGTGGAGAAAAGAAAAACAAAAACACTGAGTGTAGTTCCTGATGTAAGTGAACTGATATGAAAATAAATAAAGTCTTGTTCAATTAACAACCGGTTTGAATATCTGCACAAAGATGTCTAATCTAGCAGGAAGAATATGTACTGGTATTTGTGTCACAGAAGCACATCCTGCAGTGATGATCATGATAGGAAAAGATGTTCTAAACTTGACATACTTCATATGCAGCATTTAATTAAATTTAACATTGTTAAATTGCGCCTACTGCTGTGGAGGCACACCAGAGCTGAGAGTCATTGTACAGTATGATCCATGCAGATCATACAGAATTGTTTTCACATTTAAATAACTCATTATGTTGAAATTGTTTTCTTGAGGTGAAGAAGTTTTTAATTTAAGTTGCAGTAAAGATGACAGCTGTGTCTGGTTCTGTCCATGGCCAGTCTTCAAAGCATCCAGGAGCAGAGGAAGCTCTGTCATTTGTGAACAGCCCAGGGACTGTCAGGGGACAGCCTGCCAGGCATGGCTAACAGTGTGCTGGCCCCCAGGCAGTGGCTCTGGAGGGCATATCTGCATATCTGAAGGATCACCACAACCTGGGTGAAGGATCCTTTCAGATGATGACCTTTGTGGCTGCCCCACTTCTGTAGTAAAGCTTGATGGGTGCTGTCTTCCTAGTTCTCCAAGTGGAGCACCTGCTAGAAGAGGATTTTTAGCCAAGCCTCCTGAGATAGTTGGTAATTTTGCATTGCTTTTTGGAAGACGACAAAGCATTAAAATTGTGGTTAACCTCTGAAAAGTCTCAGTGCTCTGGAGGCATTACTGGTCAAAACTGCTGGCCTGTTAGCCTGGTTAGGCTGACCAATATTTACAACATTGATTTAGGCTGTGAGCAGTAGAAGTTCAAGCTGCTCTTTTACCTGGCATAAAACCAAATCCACCATCTTTCTAGGATGGAAGTTACTGCACTGAACTGTGGGATTGTAAGAACATTTTCTTTGTTCATTTCAGCATTTAAATTATCAGGCATGTCTTAAAACAGGGATCTGGTTACCCATTGTTGCAGGAAAATTGACCTTCGACATATTGAATCATTCTTTCTCTGAGTAGTTAACGAACATCTCTGGTAGGCATAGATGGCCTGCTGTGGCCTACATTGGGATTTTATTCAGAAATTTCATACATGGGATCAGGCAAAGCTGTGCCTTGGCTTCATTTTCTGTGTGCCAGCTGAGGGCACTCATGGCTAGGTTAATGTCCAAAAGAACTGTTTCCTCCTTTGGCTATATACACTTCTTCAGTCACATTACTGAAAATCTTCCAAAGGTCATAATTTCATCATGCAGGAGGAAAAAAGATGACACAGGAAGTATATGATAGCAGTTCAAAACGTTTTCCAGGACAGAAATATTAATTTACATGCACCTTCAAGTAAAGTAGGCTTTTGTACTACAGAAATGACAAATTTTGTTTTCTAGAAATATCATCTTTTATTGCAAAATAGATGGTCACTTCGATAAAATGCTGGCTTGCTGTAAAGCTCTTTCTGTATTGACAGTATCTTTTTTTGACATTAGATTAGAATTGGTAAATGAATAATAAGCCATAAAAATAAGCTTTGATCTTTTGCTGAATTAATATAAATTATGTGACCCTTGATTTTGACATTTTATGTCAGATTATATCATAGCCTACAAACAGAAAACATTTCAATAATAAGAGGCCTTGTCAGTAATTAAGTATAGAAATTAATTATTGCTAAAGAGTAATTATTTAAAAGAAGCCTCATAACTTGTTTCTCCAAAATGCTCTCTCTTACCAAAGACAAGGGAGCAAGCTGCAATGCTCTGCAAGTGCCATGTGGAACACTAGTGATAGGTACTGATTACAAACAGTAAGAGCAAAGAATCAGAGCACGTTGAGATAAGGAGACGTGCAAGACCTCTGATACAGAACACAGAAGCTGGCCAGAAGATCAGAAAAAGTCTAGACTAAGAGAAACTAAACCCAGTTTTTCCTCATGGTGGATGAGTAATTGAGCAATCTGTTTCATCGGCTTGGCTGAGGGCTAATAGCTTTCCTCTCGCAAGGTAAATATTGTCACATTTACTTTTTAGTACAGCCTTAATGAGGGATCATCTTCTGATTGGTTTGTTCAACCTGATAGTCTTAATTTTTTATATTATCATGCATTTTTCAGAGGACAAACTTTTGTGTTTGGTCATCCCTGTTATTTTTAATGAAGTGAAGTCCATGAGGCTGAATGAAACATCTATGAAAGACTTGATCCTATTAGCCACTTACAGTATCCCACTTACAGTAAATTTGGGTAATGATGATCTATACAAATTGTTCAGTAATGCATGTTTGTGCAATTGCTATGGGAAGGACATCCAGAAAACACACATGGAAAGAATAAACCCAGTAAGGGTATTCAGCTGGAGTCAACAGATCAGCAACAGATAATGAAACACAGATGATATATGTCTGCATATTAAATTAAGTCCTGATACAAGTAGACTTAGACTCATTAAGACTTACGGGAGTTGCTGCCATGAAAAGGTGAAAGTTGCCCATATGCTTTTAAGAGAAGAAAAGCAAAGCAAATAACACAGTAAGTACTCAATTGCTCAGACAAATTCACTGTTCTCCCACATGTGCATTGCCCATTAGTCTACCAGTCTCAAGCTCAGATGATGAAAGATGTGGAGAAAAGTGGTAGGAAGGAAGTGATGAAGCATTGCCACTAATTGTATTTAGGATGACAGATGATCTGGAGAGAAAAATAACACCCTGTGAATGACTTCATCACTTGAAGTAGATTATTTTTAAAGGTTTTGCACCATTCAATTAAGCTTTTGCCTGCGTCAGGGACAAAGGAGTCCATACTGCCATATACCTTTATTGCAGCCCAGGGCAAGACAGATCAATGAGGAAACTTGCTATCCTTTGATTCACTGCACTGCTCCCTGGAGCTCACATGCTGCTAGGGTACTGTTTTAGACTAAGGAAAAACTGTTTCAGTCTTGCCCATACCATCTATTGGAAATGATCCCCCATGGATGCTATCCTTCAGACCTTTCCTGTGCATTTTCTTGGTGAATGCTAATTGGGCAAAAATTCTGTCAACTATGATAAACAGCAGGATGGACCATCATGAATACAGTATGGACCATCATGAATACTGTACTCTAGCTTGTTCCTTGGTCCTCTCTTGTTTAATAGTATATACCTGGCCTGGTGTTTGGGCAACACCCATGAATATTTCTAACCATGGAAAAGGAAAACCCACAAAAATATCTTACTGCTGTTGTAATTTTTTTTCTCACATGTTTTCTCCTGTATCCTGTGATATCTCAAGGTGAGAGGGAACCCATTGTAATCTCCATGAGTTTGGATACCAGGATTCTTGAAAAAGACAGGAAGGTGTAGCAGATCTGTTCCCCATCATTCCTGGGAGCTGCTGAGGGCTCCAGTGAAAGAGCGCCTTTAACTTGCTCCCACTCTTGAACACTAAATAAAGTAAGCTAGTAGTTGGGCCTGCCTGATAAGTAATTTCAAAAAAAATTGATTTCTATGTAAAGGTGTTTCTAAATGTTAATGAGAAAAAAGCCCACCAAGTCTGTATGCAGATATTGATGAGATGAAATTTTTTGTTCTTTCTTAACAAGGACCTGTAGAAAACTCTCTCACTCCTTATTTGTCAGTTTTACCTCTTCAGTAAGGATGCTAGAGTCTGAAATCCCACTGTGATGTTCATTACACAAATGGATAAGGACAATTATTTCTTAATTATGTTCAGTGTAAGGTTTTCTTTTTTTTTAAAATGGTGGAGAACTCTCAAGCAATTGTAAAAGGAGTCAGTAAGGAGTGGCCTTTAAAGGTCACTTTAAGACAGCACAATGTAATTAAATGAACTACTCAGAAACATGTTTTAAAATTTCATTAAGCACATTTGTATCTGTCACAGGAAAGTTTACCCAGATACCAATAAGAAGCATACTGCATTAAGGGCAAAGTCTTCTTAGAAATGCATGCAAAAGGATATTTTATTTTTTATATGACACCAGGGAATCTCAGAGTTACTCTAGTTTAATCTGTATGGACAACAAGCATTCTACATTTTAGTTTTATGTAAAAGCTGAGTAGAATGGAAAAAACCCCTGCATTCTATCCCTATTTCACCTCATTACAGTCATGATATCTGCAGGCATGTCGATAGGGCTGGTTGGAGACAATTCAACCTGTTATGCAGCTTCCTGGATGAAGTTAGAGAATGAGACAGTCTGTGAGGCCTGGAATGGGACGAATCATGTGTTGAGGTATTTTAAATAATTTTTAATAATCTTAGGCCATGTACCATGCAGCTTCCTGAACTAATTTTTCATGGTTCATTACAAAAAAGCATGCCACTGTAATGTTCTTGGATTGTACTTAGTGTATTCAAGTTTACTGTGTTTTCTGTATGTTGATAGACTATTTTGACTTCCACCTCAGTTAGACTGCAAGTCCACTGCAGAGGGCTTCGTGTTGTTTGATTTCTCCAGGATGTGCCAAACACACTGCTGAATTTTTGCATCGCCTGCATTAGTTTTCATCAGAGTTGTAGATTATAATCTCCATATTACAGTCAGATAAACTGAGGCAGAGAAGAAGTGAACAGGAGCTTGCCAGGAGGAAGCCAGGATGAGAGACAAAACTGATTTCAGCAATATTTCTTTGGTGAGTCACTTCAGCGGTATGTCCCACACTCACTATTCTATTGACATTCAGTGTGGATTTTCTTAAAGCCTCTTCTTTTTCCAGAGTCACAGGTTTTATGTGAGGAACTCAGCATTTACTTTTAATGATGGACATTAATAGCATTTATGATTTTAAAATAAAACTTGGAATCACATTTACATGGCATAAACAAGTGGCAAATAAAAAGTTTCAAAATGGTATCATTTTTTAATATGTAGGAATTGTCTTGATATTCTCTGGGATGTGAAATATTTTTTTCAGTGTTTGGCACAGACATACTGGTAGCGTGGCAGCTATGAGAAAGTAATCCCCAAATCTTTTATGTCAAATCTATTTTATATATAAATAGTAATATTCATATATATGGTTTTCAAGTATTCCAGTGACAGCTTCAATCATGTTTCATACTTTGACATGTAGATGTGCTGGCTACTGTTAAAGGGATCTCCCTCGTTTCCAGAAAATAAAGGATTTCTGTCATATTTCCTGCCCAGAGGCAGCAGG